>NC_056728.1:554265610-554530610 GCF_019279795.1 Protopterus annectens
TTGTGAACAGGCAACATGTTTTCATGTGTATTGGTACAGCCCTGCCAATGTGTGCTACGCTGCTATTTCCCTGCAAACATACATGTTACTGCATTTGTGTGGGTATATGGGGGGGGGGCAAACCTGTCAACTGTACACATTTGCACAGACTTTGCTGATATTTGCTTTACATTTTGGTTCCATTTACCACATTATTGTGCCCTGTCTTGGGGTCTAGAAGCATATCAGTAAAGAGGTCAGTTCAGATTGTACTGGCATACATTTGACTTTCAGACTTACTGCAACTGCATGTCCTGCTGTGCTATCACTGTGTGAGTCTGTAGGGGGGTAATTCAACATTGCCAGCATTTGTGTGCCTTTAACAGACATTTGTCTGTGGTTTTCTACAGCTGACTTGGTGTGTGGGTGTGAGGGGTGGGTATGGGACCTCCACACTGACATCCATGCCTGTGACATATGATCCCCCAGTTAGTTGTCCCCACACATATACTGCAGTGGAATTTGCCACCTTGGGTAGTACTGCATAGTGTGTGGAAGCCAGTTTTGGCCAGACATTTCTTGGTGTCCCACATAGCTGTCAGTTGTGTGCTGCTATCTCAGTAGGCCACCCCATTCCCTTGCATGCATGCAACATTACCATAGATATGCTAGCAAAACATACTAATCCATTCATTTATTGTTAAGAAGACTGACTTACCTCATGCTTGTGGCAGTTGTGAGGACGGTGCTTGAGGGCCGCCTATGTTGGATGCACACAGCACACTCCCTATATACGGTAAGTTGCAGGTAATGTGATGTGTGTATCATCCATTTTACTGTGTGTGCAAGTCAGAGAGAGGTGTCAGTCCCTGGGGTCCCTACAGTGTCAGTGTGTGTGCTATGCATTGCCTCTTGGCCAAGGCCTGAACATACTGGGCATGCCTCCATCTGCCTATGGAACAGGCTCAGGGGCATCCTCCTGTGATTCCCTCTGTGCCTGTGGGGACCTTGGCAATTGTGGTGGGCTGTGTGGTGCTTCACCTTGCTGTTTCTGCTGCAGCTGTTTCTGCGGGATCATATTGTGTAGCATGGCACATACTATGAACATGTGTGCACATGTGACTGGAGAGCACTGCAAGGCTCTACCAGATATGTCAAGACAGCAGAACCATGACTTCAACATCCCTAACACACGCTCTATAATGATCCTGGTTTGTGTGTTAGCCTCATTATGGCATTCTTGTGTGGCTGTGTACATTTCTGGTGTGTGTCATCATCTACGGCTCCAGTGCATAGCCAGCATCCCCCACCAGATGACCATACGGGATGCCCCCACTGGAAAATGACTGGTGCAACTGTGACAAATGCCAGATGTGGGAGTTGGGATAGCTTGCAAGGCTGCCAGCACACACATTCATGATAATGCCCTGGGCATTGCACATGACATGGCAGTTGATGAAGGGGAATCCCTTGAAGTTTATGTAGACGCTACCCTGTTCTCTGGGTGCTGCTTTGATGTGGATGTGTGTGCAGTCTATGGCACCCAGTATCTCCGGGTATTCTGCCACATGGTGGAAGAGATGCATATTGCTGTTCCTCTCCTCACAGGAGTCGGGGAAGTAAATGCGCTCACTGGAATGTAGTAGCATGGCATTCAAGAACTGGTGGAGTACCCTGAATGTAGATGCATGTGAGACCCACATGATGTCCCCAGTTGGTCTTTAGAAAATACATGTAGCTAGAATTCTTAAGGCTATACATAACTTGGTATCCACTGGGATGGGTTCCCCTCTGCTGGTTCTGGGTCTGAGTTGAGGCCAGCACAGCTCAGCGATTTGGTGAAGTATGTCTGTGTCCACCCTGTAGTACTGTACTATCTCCAGATCATGTAGCCCCTGGTAAGTTACCTTGGGTCTGGACACTCATCTCCTCCTCCTTGGTCTGTGGCAGTTGTCAGCATTATCCTCCTCTCTGCCCTCAGCCTCTAGCACATACTGATGGATCAAAGCAATGGCAGCCTCTAACATTTTTCCAGTTAAAATTCCCCCACATGTGTACACCAATGGCACAGAGTTTGTGGGAAAAAACAGACTGTAAGGTGTTTCCATACTTTATACTGTTACGCTGCAGATGCTGCCTGTATGATTGGCTGACTATGATGCATTCCACCTGCCAGCTATGATATTTGTACTTGATTGCTTTAATTCTGCTATTTTTCCTTTTTTTACTTTTTCCTCTTCCCATTTCCTTCCCTTTTAAGCCCCAAGGCGTGCCGCGTAATCCCGGGGCAGAAATATAAATAGTCCTGCCATTTCCATTTTTTTTTATTTGTTTATTTTAGACCAGGTGTGCACCATGCAAACCTATTTAGCTAATGTAAACAGTAAGAAATGGCCCTCCCCTGGGCTTGAACATGCTCCTCAGTTTATGGAGTAAGACAATACAGCCTCAGACACACCCCCTTGCTTAGCTGTGTTTAACTAAGCTTATCTCTGCACCTTAGGGCTCCAATGTGCTTACAACATGCCTTAAATAATCCCTTTTCATGTCTGTTGCTCCTTCTAGTTACAACATCATGCTAGAGCACCTACACAGTTAGGTGCAGTTTGGGACTTAGAGGATTTCTCTGATTCAGTAAATTTCCCCTCATTTGCATACCCCACTGTCTTAGTCCATAGTTACTGCACTTACACAGAGCCTTTTTCCTTGACAACAACTGTTCACTGGTATCATTTTCATTCTGCATGCCATAGACTATAATGGCAAAATGCAGTTTTCCCTTAAAATTTAGTTTTCACCTTTTTTTTTTATTTTCCTCCAGATCCCGTTTGCACGCCACTGCCCTATGCTTAAAAGGCCGTGAGCAGCCAAAAATTAAGTTTGATTTTTATAAAATAGAAATGTTTTTTTCATGCCAATGGCCATATATTTGGCCATTGGCATGCCTAACTTCTGTAATATATGCTTTTTTGAGAGCTGTCATGTCTCTGTTTTGTTATTTTCAGAAATGTATTCGGTTAGTAACTGAATACATTTCTGCAAATAACACTGTTCCTGCACAGATACCTGGCTGCTTGGTGAATTGCTAATTCACCTCATTTGCAAGGTTTTCACCGTCAAATGAGGTAATTAGCATTCTGCAGCCATATCCATGCAGGCACAGTGTAGGCACGCTCGTGCACATCAGATCGGCTGGTTGCTGGATCGTTCGGCAGCCATTTTTACATGCAGGAAAAGGGTTGATGAATCCCAGAGATTATGACATTTTCAACATGTTTCCCTTTAGGAAGGTTTATCATGACAGATTTGATAAGTTTTAATTTTGATGTAGATGAGGCTTTGGAATTGGATCTTCTGGCCAGTGTTATATTTTTAGAGTCGGCCAAAGTGTTTGACTCAGTGTCTCATAAACACATTATTGCTGCTTTGTAGAAAATACATTTTAATAAATATGCTATTGAATGGATTAGAAATTGTTTACAAGCGCAGCCAGTGTGGTAAATCAAGGGTTTAAATCAAAAGAGGTCATTACATCTTGAGGATTGACCCAAAGTTCTGTCTTAGGTCCTTATCTTTTTTTATATTTTTATGTCTGCATTCCCAACTTACAATAATCATTGTACTGGAAAATGTGCAGATGACATAAATAATGTAGGTGTGGTTACTTCAGTGAATTATATGCAAAGTATTCAAGTATATCTGTATTAATTATACAGCTAAATGTTATGCACTTTAATGGCTACAATTGCAAGACACTACATATGGGTAGGGATATAGTATGGACTGTTCCATTATTAGGGAAATCCCAGTTTAAGAAGATCTTAAAATTTTAATTAATAATAAATTGAAGTTTGAGGGCAACATTATTAGGAGAGCTTATTCTATAATAGGGACACTTTTAAGAACTGTGCCATCTAGGTGTGAATTTGTAATGATTCCTATTTATAAAGTAATGAGAAGACCAACATTGAAAAATGGTTTTGCTTTTTTGTGTTTATTTTAGGAAAGATATCATCAGACTAGAAAAGGTTCAGAGATTTTTCACAAGAAAATTTAATGACCTGTCAGGTATGTCATATATACTGTAGATTGAAAAGACTTGATTTTATATATATATATATATATATATATATATATATGTGTGTGTGTGTGTGTGTGTGTGTGTGTGTGTGTGTGTGTGTGTGTGTGTGTGGTGTGTAATTGACAATTAAGGGGAAACATAACATGGATTGATAAATGTCTGTCTGATCCTGAAATAGACTGTCTGCTGGAGGTTAAGTTCCCTCTGTATGACAAATGTAGTATGCTTTCAGGCATGGACATTAACACCCTTCTAGCATGCCATTATACCAAACAGTTGCTCCCATAATAAGTTCCCAGGCTGTTCTCAAAAATATCTGAACTAGTGCTTCCTTTAATGTAATTTGGTAGTCTCTTCCAGGAGTCAGCTGCTCTCTTGGAGAACCAATGAGTACACTTCTCATACCTATAGAATCTTTTACATATGTTGTCTGATGATTGTCTACTATTTTTGATAATCCCAAACATTCTCCTCGGTAGTTGTCTGTAAATGGCCAGTATACCTGAATAAGATCTCCTCTTAAATATCTATATTAGATACTGTACAAGTTCAGATATTTAAGTCTTCCATAATAACTTAAATTTTCACATCCATGGATGCCCTTAATATACTTCCACTGTACTCTTTCCAGTTTACTCATGCATATTTTCTTATACAGTTTCCATGTTGTTATTCTATATTCAAATTTGGGTCAAATGGAATAGATAAACACTGACTTCACCATTTCTGATTTCCTAGACTTTATAAATCTTTTTATACAACCTGTAGTTCTATAGCTATCGTTAACAAATTGGTTGAAATGATTAGAAAAGTGGACCTACCCATATATCCAGGTCTTTAACTGAATCTACAATTTCAATCACTGCATGCTGTATTAAATCATCTCCTATTTAATTTATGTCTCCCAAATCTCAAATGCTTAGTTCTTGATGTATTTATCAACATATCATTCTTATGTGTCCAAATGGTCAATTTAGTCAAGTTATTTTACATATCTGTAACCCATACAATCAGTTTACCCAATTTCAAGTCATCTGCCTAGAGACTGTAGAGCACCTCAGGTGTGAAAAGATAGGTCTAAAAGATACACCCTAAGCAACTATGGGCCTAGTACAGAGCCTGACTGTAGCCAAGAATTTCAGCTGCCCAATTGCTGTATGATCCTTGCCATGTTCTATGTGTTAGCCATGCAGCTATCCATCTTATCAAGCGTACATCAATACCTAAGTGTTGTAATTTATTGATCGGTGATTTGTGTTTGATCCAGTCAAATGCTGAAGTTAAATCTGTATAAATTATATCACAGCACAATTTTTCATTCATAGCTGTGATTATTTTATTATAGAACACCATATTATAACTAGTAATAGATCCATTTTCAATATACACATGCTGATATATGGTTTCAAGTCCCGATCTATCTACTTCTGAAAATAACTTACTGAATATTACCTTCTCCATCATTTTCAACTGCATGACAGTAAACTTAAGGATCTATATGGCTCTGGGTTTGTCCTACTCCACTTTCCCTTAAAGACAGGTTTAATATGTCTCCAATCTTGAGGAATCTATCCATATTAATATAACCTAGCAAATAATAGATATAATGTTACTGTGAGTTCTTATTGAAGTGCTCACAGGTGATTATTCCTAATTTTGTCTCCTTACTATGCTTTGTTTAGATCCAGTTTGCATAGTTCTTTTTCAATATAATCGAAATTTGATTTCAGTATTGGAGGTTACTTGGATGTCACAAGGACAACCTATCACTCCCTTTGCGCAGCAAAACTATTTTGCATTTGATTTTGTAAATGTATATGTGTGTGTGTGTGTGTGTGTGTGTGTGTGTGTGTGTGTGTGTGTGTGTGTGTGTGTATATATATATATATATATATATATATATATATATATATATATATATATTCTGTGGTGTCTGAGAATAAATTTTGGAATCTACATACACTTTATCAATTTATATATCTTTACTCCTTCCACATCTTATGTATCTATAAAATAGTTTTCTATTATGCTCAATATATTTATATAAATTTTCTTCAAAGTTTTATTGTTCTTGTTTGTAAAGCTGCTTGTGTTAAAAATGTACCATCAGTGTACCTTGCTGAACAGAAAAAGAAATATGCATGCATTATTGCAACTGTTTAAATGTATATATTTTAACAGAGGATATGGGAAGAGAAGGGGTTAATCTAAAACTTTGAAAATGTTCTGAAATTAAGTTACTGGGCCTAGGCTATAAAGATATTATCTTACAGTTCTCAATGCAGCCAGAGACAAAAAGTTTGTACTAGGAAGCTTCTTGCATTGTCATTGGGTGAACTCTGGAAGTGTGGAGGTTTACTTCCAGGAGCTGCATCAGACCTTAGTATTACTGACACATACTGTAGGTGCTACATCCTAGCAGTTTCTAGCAATTGGGGGTTCAATGTGAACCAGAAATCAGATGACCAGATGTATGTGATATCATTCTGCAATCCATCTCTAAAACTGATATTTTAATAATTTAATAGTATTTTAATACTAGGTGAGACTAAAGTCTCATGGCAGTCTGTTTCTGTAACCTGACAAAAAAGGATCTTTCATTTACTTTATCTTGCCTTGCTCTAGTAAGCAACCAGGAAATAATATTTCTTTAGATTAATCAGGAAAATATAGTGAGATTGGTTGTTTTTCTGCAACTGTGTGAACCTGTCCATCTGTGTTATTTTTAATATTTCCTGTGACTGACATTCTGGTGTTTATTGTAAATAGATATTTAACAGTTTCCAGTTATTATTTATTATTAAATATTTTTAAACTGTTCACTATGGCTGTTCCTTTAGAGAATATTTTAACCTTTGAGAGTACTTATATCTATTGGTGACACTGCGTGTGCATGTGTGTGTGTGTGTGTGTGCGTGTGTGTGTGTGTGTGTGTGTGTGTGTGTGTGTGTGTGTGTGTGTGTGTGTGTGTGTGTGTGTGTGTGTGTGCATGTGTGCGTGTGAGTGTGTGTGTGTGTCAAATCTCAAAGTGTGTGTGTGTGTCAGCTACTTGAAGCAAGGACATGAAGCACTGGTTTCACAGAGAGACTGTTCTGGAGGACTTGGCTTGGACTTAACTCTACAGCTGTGCCAGTGAGAAGCCTTACTGGGGACCTGGGAGAGACAGAAAGAGAGAAACCCAGACCCAGGGATGAGTGTGTTCCCTATGTGCTCCTAAGGGGAATTGTGCTTGATGCAGTGTACTGCATATGGAAAAACTCGGTTTATCTACTTTTGTTCCAAGTGATCGTCCCCCTACAGTTTCACTGGTGAGGATTGATGCTCCCTGTATACTGGCCCAAGTGGGGAAGTCATATCCTTCTCTATTTTACTTGTTGCTAAGGAAGAAATATAATACAATTCTCAAAAAGAAAAGAGAAGAACCAAAAGGCTGGTGGAATCTTCTGGTAAGAGTAACGTGTCTGTAAGATATTTATTTCTTAGCTAGCTATTGTAGAAACTATTGCACATAATTCAAGGTAGCATTTTTCAGTACTACAGCAATGATTTTAAACTGATTCAGTGACAATTCTCCAAACAACCATTGTTATACCTTTGCAGCTGAAAGAAATTCCAAGGAAGACAATAACATATCAAAGAAAATGTGTTATACTGTCATTTTTAAGCACAATTAACTGCAGTAGTTAGTGATTTATTTTGCTTGTTGACTATGTGCTGTAAAATGTGTTTGAAAAGTATGGACTTGAAACAGAAAACCATTTAAATTTATTGCAAGTATACATAAGCATCACTCTTACACATTTTCTGGAGTTTCACAAGCACTTCCTCAAGCACTACCCCAAGTGTAAACATGCACAACTGAATGTCAATAAAGATATTTTTTCTTAATTGTTTATTGACTTTACACCTTGCATTACAACAGAATTGTGTGGATTTTGTACCTGTTTTTTTGTTTTGTCTCTTCTCACCTTTTCTTTTCTCTTTTATTTATTTTTTGCATATGCATTTCTTTTTACTTTGCTGTTTTGCTTCTCACCCATTTTATTTTTCTTTTATATGTTCAAGTCCTTCAGGACCAGTCCGGGCACATAACTCTCACGATATGGAGAGATCACCCTCTGCCCATCTGGCATCATCCTTGCAGGATTGTAATGGAGGCACTGGTCCTGCAGGCACTCCAGCATATGGCATCCCTGGCAATCCTCAATGAACAGGCACTTCAGAGTTTGGTTAGGATGTACTGGAAGAAGTAGTGGACAGGAGAATTATACTATTCAAAGCCTCTATTATGTGTGTAGAAGAAATACTTGACCAGTTGGTGTTGACCACAATGCGAACACAGGACCCTATCCCCTGAACATCCAGGATCTCCACTGCAACATCATCTGTCAATGAGCATGTTTTAGGAAGAGTAGACTGGGTACACAGTTGAGATTTCCTCAGGCATTCTTTCCTTACCATTTCTCCTACACCCTATTCCCTATTTCCCATCCACACTACTTCTTACAAAAATAATTCTGAAAAATAGGAGGTCTGTCCCTCAAGAAAAACATAGTGCCTATCATGTCCCACCTCCTCCAGCTCAAACCCTTTTGATGTTTCCCTTGTTTGTTTTTGTCTTTGTTTACCCTTTTTCAAGTTTTCTTATCACCCCACTTTCCAGTCTTAATGAATCCATGCCGGTATCCTCAAAAGGATACCCCTATATGAAACTGTTCTAACTCATTTAATTAAAAAAAATGTTTTAGCTGATGTGTAGGTTGGCTGTAATGCTTCAAGCATGACTGCACTCAGCCATGCTTGCCTGCAATATGCCAAGACACATATTGCAATACTGCAAAATAGTTCACACTTATGAAAAGACAACCTTTAAACAATTTACTCATTTAGAAAAAAAGGACATGATTATAGAGTTTGTATTGCATGTCTGTATTCAACTACATTATGCTGACCTTATTTGTATATCCACATAGCACTACTGCCAACAGATGCACTACACACCTGTGCAGCCTTGAACTATTAATACCACCCATAGTTGTAACTAAAAATTCTGAGCCTTCTTAAAGACTAATTTAAGTCAAATAAATATGTGAAACTTGTCCAAATATACTTCTGTAAAAAGTTCTGTCCCAGAAAAAAACAAATGCTCTTTCAGATTTCCCCTCTCCTTATTCCCCTTTCTGTTCCTTCTTTCTTTATTTACCTGCTTTTATCTTTTGAATCTCTTCCTTCCTGCCTTCCTGTTCCCCCCTTTTTTTTTTCAGTCATGGAACACGGACTCTGAACTCTTACTTCTTTCTTGTTGGACCAACAAGAATATTACACATCACCAAACTTGAAAAAAGATGTTTGAGCTACATTAAGTTAGCAGCTTTAGAAAACAAAAATGAAATCTTCCATGTATCATGTGCAGATTTCAACAGCTGGATTTACCATTAGATTTAAAGGTGTATTGTACCCATTCAAATGTATTAAAATAGTAAAATATTATACAACTTGTTTTACCATAATTCAGATATAATTCAGTTATTAAAAAAATAGAGATGACTATAATCTACATACAAATTTAAAAAGAGATAAGCAAAGTGAGCAAATCTCCTTGATATACTTCACATGTTCTAATATTTAAAAGCAAATGCAAAAGCAATTGTGTAATATAGATTATAAGTGTTCTGCCCCCCTCCTTTTTTAAGATAGCATCATATTATTATAGTTTGCTTCCCTTTCTTCTGGAAACATAATAGAATAATACAAATGAGGGAAATATACAAGTGTATTCCACAGACTGATAAACTATTTCCTTTTGTTTATAAAAACCTAGATTAACTTTTATTTGTAAGAATCAATAGCTATCCTACTACAATTATTATTCATTTATCTTTACTTCAGTTTGGGTACATGCTAATGTTTTTCCTTCAACACTTTCAACTTGCCTTTTAAGACTCATTCCCAACCAATCATTGATTCAGGTGAAGACAGAATATTATTGGTTTGCATATGGACAACATCAGCAGAAGCATAGCTAGGGAAGGAGATACCTGCCCTGGGCTCAAGGTGTCAAGGGGCATGTGTTTTTTTTTCCCAATTTCTGTCTCTTCACATAAAAATGGGGCAGGCAGTAACCTAGAACCTGGAGCTCTTCCTTAGGAGGGAAGGAATACCATATTGGAGAACAGGCCTTTTATTTTACATTTTTCTCCATTTTGTATTCAGAGTGTGGGGGCATAAGGCCCTGGTTGCGCTTCCTCAGGAGAAAAGAAAGGAATACCAAACTGGTATTCACCTTTTTGCACAATTACTCTTTGAACAATTAATTATAAGGGCATGACACAATGTGGGAGATGTTGGCAGTACCATTTTATCATAGATGGACAAGATATAAACATTTACGGGTTTGGTAAGGTCAAATGTCCTAAGAGGTGCAATTGTGAGACAAAAATAATTGTATCTGTTGTGTTATGTAGGGAATGCCCCTCATTCTATATAGGAAAATCAGAGCAGTCCCTAAAATAAAGGATATCTGGACATCTTAGGGATATAAAAAATAAAAAGTAAAAACAGACAAATGCTCTGTGGAGTTACATTCAGAAGAATGAAGGTCATACTTTTGGTTTTTATATTATTGAAGTGATCGAACACGATCAGGAGGGAGAACCCATGAGGATTAGGCTTGAGTATAAAGAAAGTGAATGGCAATTAAGAACTAAGGCAAATGGACCAAAAGGATTGAATGACCACATTTCTTGTTTTTTATTTTTTATATGGATACATATATTGTAGTTTTTCTGATGTTTCTACTACCTAGGTCATACTGTAGTTATCAATTTAATTTAATCATAGAGAGTTTAGTAAATGTTTTATCTTAATTTTATAGCTTTTCTCATGATTATTATTGATTATTTCTTTTGAGTTTGGAGCAGTAATTTGATATAAATTCTTAATTGATTATTTAACTATGAATTCTGATGAAGTCCAGTAATTTGGAGGGATGACATAATTTAATTCTCTGTGGCTTATGCTAAGTTTTGTGTGGATTGGACAATAAACTACCTGTTTTTACATTGGTGCTTTGTAGCTCACTTTGTATTTTTGGCAGAGATTATTTCAACCTTTACTTTGTGACAGTGAGTCTAGTTCTTGGTTGTTAAGCCTGGTGGAACTTGTTTTTAATCTTTTTTCATCTTTAATTATTGTATCAGATATCTCTGCGGAAATAAAAAAATAAATAACACACATCTAGGAACACCAGTTTAGTGACAGCAGTTTTGAATGTGTGGAGGTTTCTGCCTCAAAATGTACAGGAATTGCTTTGGGTATGAGCATTCCACTGGCATATGAAGACTAATAATATTAACAATTACATTATGATGCACCTTTAGAAAAGTATCCAAAGGGGTACAACAGAGCTTGAAAGAAGAATAACTTACACACTGCCAAAAGAATCCGCAAGGGGCAATTACTCCCAGGATTATTCACACAAGTCCAGAAAATCTGTGACCTAAGCAAACCAGATGTTTGGATGCTTTTCTGAAGGACAGGGAGGTAATAGATTTCAGAAATGTGAAGGTTACAATCTATCTTTACAAAATGCTAGCCAGATCCCACCTGGAGAACAGTGTGCAATTCTAGAGGTTATACAGACAGAAAGAAATAATATTGATGTTGCCATAGGTAAGAAGAGGTGAGTGACTCAGAAAGGTTACATATGACTGTTTTATTTATTCTGAAAGAAAAGAGTGAAAAGCAGAACATGTTATGATTGCAGAAAATCTTAAAAGAGTAAAAGCAGATGGTCATTAATTCAAAAGAAATGATCCATTATGATGGAAACACATATGGCAGATGGGTTGTTGAAGGTAGACACAAAGAACTATTTTTTTCACAGCAAATATTGTAGTGGATCAGTGCAAAAATGGACAAAAGACACTGTTCAGATCTTAGCAACATGTAATAAATAGAGTAAAAATGATGATGAGATTTGCAGAGATCATATGCTTAATGCACCTTTCATACAGATAGTGTATGTGTGTCAGTGATTTCTTACCATGAACATAATCCTATATTGATGCATCTCTTTCACTCCAGAAGTTAGCAAAGTCAGATGTCTTTGGAATTTGAATGTTAGTATTACTGCATTCAAAGTGAGGCCTGCTTGTTCTAAGTAAGTAGCGCCCTGTTAATTAACTACCCATAATGGTCACTGTTATGAAGAAAGACTTGTGTTGTTTCCCTGGGAAGGGAAGTTGCTGTCATTATTCTAACAGGAATAAAACACAGTAGTGTTATTTCCTTGACTACAGGTTTCTTTCTTAATGCAAAGTCCCTGCAGTGTTAGCTTTCCTTAGATACTGTGCTGTTCACTTCTTGTTTTGTACATGAAACATAAACTACTATGCACCAATTACTTTTGTATTAGATTATCTCTCTCTCTCTGTTTCTCTCTCTATCCATTTCATGTAACTCTTGAGAGGCAGACTTGCACCAAAGGTCCCTTGATTTGTTTTGGTATTATCCCTTACTACTCCAGGACACCATCTGTTTATCTCTGCTTTATGAGTGGAAACACTGCATATCTTATGTTGTGCCACATTATGCCCTGATAGTACTCTCATTATCTGACCACTCAGGTCCCTCATATGCCAGTGTCACTTCTACACATATGACTTTATAACATGTACGCGCACACACACACACACACACACACACACACACACACACACACACACACACACACACACACACACACACCCACACACACACACACACACACACAAAATCAGCGGACAGTTGATCCGCTGTGGCAACCCCTAACCAGGAAAAGCCGAAAGAAGAAGAAGATCACTATCCCATGCAAATCCCTATTTTGCTTATCTTTTTACCCCATTTTTATTTAATCTGCAAAGCACATTCCAAAAGTAGACCCAAATGTATCCCAATGATTCTCTTTATTATTGATGTAAAAGTACCATACCCAGCCAGTTTGTGGCCATATTCATCCTCCTAATAGAGGAATGTATTGTTGTCATGTTTTGCATCTGATTCACAACAGCAGATTCTTACCATATTGCATCTTAAGGATATTTTTACCTGCATCTTAGTTGAACTCTGTAAGAACAAGATAACCTTCTCATCTCAAGTGAGAGCTAGAAATTAGAATTGGCTAATGACTATTTTATCTTTCAAGCTCATATTTACATATTTCAATATCCACTCTAACGCAACTGCTCTAAGAGCTA
Source organism: Protopterus annectens (assembly GCF_019279795.1). Classification (NCBI taxonomy): domain Eukaryota; kingdom Metazoa; phylum Chordata; order Ceratodontiformes; family Protopteridae; genus Protopterus; species Protopterus annectens. Next base: position 554,278,907 of record NC_056728.1, read on the forward strand.
TCCACTCTGCTCTGCCAGTTAATGCAATGCTTTATAGCCCATTCAAATAACCATGTAATAGTCAGGGTAATTCCTCTGCCATTTCATTTTTTATGCAGCAATAACCCTCATTATTCTTTGAAAATAATACATTAACAAATGGTGCATATTTGAGTTCTAGCATTATTTTTCCAAAATTTCCTTCTCATTAAAGTGGATGTTCTGTTTACGTTTCATTCACCCATTGCAGTCTCACTGTGGATTAGTTGATCTTCAGATGATACTTTCTGATTATCCCTGATTTAATAGTTGCATGCAGCACTCAGATAAAATGTCTGTATCTCATCTGCTCAGTACTATAGCAAATTAAAGTTGTCATGGCTACTCAGCAGAGAGGAATAAGACCGTTTCCCTCAGTGTATCACAGTGCTAATTTTAGATGCAGTGACAGGGACTTGTAAAATGTGAATGCAGGCAGAAGTGATATACCGATACACATGAAGCTGAAAGAATCATTCACCCAACTTATTAGACCGAAATAAAAAGTCACAACCTTTCTGAATGACTTATGGTATAATATGCCTTTCTGGTTCTCTCGGTAGACTGCAGATGCATTATTTTGTCTCTTGAACACAGATAAGCATGCTACTGTTTAAGCCAGAAAGAACTGTTCTGCTTTTGTCCAATTATTTAGCATATTTCAAGACACTTAACTGATGTTATTTTAATTGCAGTTTAGTTTCTTCTCATTTCTTTATAAATATCTGAATAAAAAAGTAATAAAGTGGTGAAATAAAACAAAAATGATAAACATACTGCTCAGACTCTTTACCACATGTGCAAGACCCCCTCCTATACACACATGTACACACACACACACACACACACACACACACACACACACACACACACACACACACACACACACAGACATACACATACACTGAGACACACACACACACACACACACACACACACACACACACACACACACACACGCACACACACACACATACACATTGGGTGGGCATACACATGCGCCTACATAAAATCGCATATTCAATATAAACTGCTCTAAACATGTAACTACATTTCTAAAAAGTTGTATTTTTTCCTTTTAAAAACACTAGTTTATTAAAATCCTCATGTAATTTAATACTACTCAAAATCAAGGCATGCGTTTCATACAACAGACACACAATGAAATGAAAAGAAGTTGTTATAAGAAGATACGAGCATTTAAAATGAATCCTAACGGGCCCAGAATAAAAATCTGGATCAGTGAAAGCATTCACTCTCACGTCAAAAAGATTTCCAAATCCATTCAGATCTGAGTATAATACTCATTTTAAAACATATTTAATCCAATAAACCTCAGACAAAATCTCAGTTCAGTTATGACTAATTCCCTTTGGAAATCTTAAAAATATTAATATTCTCTCTACATGGCTGGATTTCTAAATAGTTCTATTTTTAGAAACATGCTTTGTGTTCTCTCTGACACCTCTTATTGTAACCATGCATGCTATCGAGTGCAGAGCTTTGAGATTAACTCTTTCATACTTTTCTGTCATGCTATATAAAAAAGTAATTTCTCAAAGAACCTTTAAGTATATCAGTTATTCTAACACTTTATTAGGTAGTATTCAACAAATTTGATTTGGACTTAGCTAAAGTGTTAAGATTCCTGTAGAGTGAAATTCAAATAATTCTGTTGTTCATAAATTTTTCTGCACTTTGATAATTACACACAAGTATTCCTCTAATGAATTTCTGCCAGAAAATATTCTCCTGCCTCAGGGAGCTGCATGAAAATCAAGAGCAAATGAAATTAAGGGCATAAGTAAAATTTGTTTCTGTTTTGGTCAATACTAAATAAGCTTCTAAGTATGTGCATCTGTGTGAGTCTGTGTGCATGTGTGTGTGTGTGTGTGTGTGTGTGTGTGTGTGTGTGTGTGTGTGTGTTGTAGTAGTAGTAATAGAAGTAGAAATAATAGTAGAAGGTGGCATTTCACTGAGTGTAATATTTATCAGAAAATGTGCATTTTTATCTTTACTTGTGATTTATTACTGGAAGGATCCTGTCAGTGTAATTAGTAGAATACAGAAAAGCACATCTTAAATCATACATACATCGCTATAGCTCAAAGAATCTTTAATGGATTATTCATGTCTGATGTACACTCACTTGTAAGTGTATCAAAAGCTGAAGCTTCTGCATAAAAACAGGACACACTTGGTTAAACTTTACACAAACATATGCACACATATATACATTATGGAATTACTTCCAGTCAAAGTATAAAAATTGCATGCTTTGGGAAAAGTGTAATAACAATAGTAAAACCACATGTAGATTATTTACTGCCCTGTAACTGTTAGCTAACTCAATTCAAATTAAGGAGTAAAAGAAAAGAAACAGTCTTCTCTAAGATGAAGATCAAATATATATGTATATGTATATGTACTGTATATGCATATGTATTTCTCTCTCGCTCTTCCTCTCTCTCACTATATATATATATATATATATATATATATATATATATATATATATATATATATATATATATATATATATATATATATATATATATATATATATATATATATATTAATCTTCTGCTCTGAACTGTAGTAAATAACTAGCTGCAAATGTAACAAGTAGCTTGTTACAGATAAATTACCACAAACTGAATGCTTCTGCCATGACCATAAATGCAATATTGGCATTAAGCCATGATATCCTTTTGGCTTCATAAAGAAATGTCACTACTGTACTTCCTCACCATTAGCATCTGACAAACATTCCTCTTATAGTTTGCTCCTGGGACAGCTGCCCTCTTCTTTCAAACTTAGTTATGGCTCTGCCAATATTATGTCTTGGGAGGGAGTCATACAGAATTTATTCCATCTTGGTCTATGACATCGATATCGTTGGTTTCATCTTCAAGACTAAACCTTATCCTGATCTTTGCAGAGTAAATCCCTGCATAAATCCCAGTACAGGCAGTTATTGTAGTTATAAGATTTTATCAACAAATGAGGCATGTTTATCAGTATACCTTTTACAGCCTAGGCATCATTAAGGTAACTTTAAATGTATTCAAAGTCAAAGGAGTAATATAATTAAGGTAGGGTATCACATAGGAAGAATATTTTGATAAAAGAGAGATGCAAATCATGCAAGAAGTGGAGCTGAGACACGTGAGTTCATGGATTAAAAATGGAAAGGTATGACTACAAATCAGGGAGCAGAAGTAAGAGCAAGTTTTTAAAGTATATGATGGAAAGGAATAAAGACAGCAAGAATATTGCATACTTAGAATGATAGCAGAACTGTGTTGTAGTTAGAAGTAAGAAATAGTGCAGAAAGACCTCAAAAAAGATACAGTAAGTAATCACAGGGACTCTTTTTCCAATTCTTTCAAGGGTTTTAATAATTAATGTTAATAATGGTGCTGAACAACTGAATTAGTTTACATGAGATATGTTTTCCCTTTTTTGTCTTGAATGCCACTGTTTTTTTTCCTAAATTTCTTTTATTTGGTGATACTGCATACTATATCAATAGTTAGAATCACATCAACAAAAAAGAAAGAAAATTATATCTACATATAAATATAAAATTAATAATTAGTATACTAATAACTTAAAGCCCAAAATATACAATATGTGCTTAATAACACTGTTTCCTTAATACATTCCTCATTTTATATTACCATGGCAATCCTCATGGAAAATACACTTCTTTCCAATAGAGGCTGGCATATTTTTGATTTTAAACAATGTTCTACGTAATTGACTTTTCTATGTAATCGCTAGGTTGTACACCAAGTAGAGGCCAAGACCAGTGTCTCTGTGGTATGATTATCTTCCACTTTTATATCTTACTTATATATTATCTACCTTTTCTATATAATTGCTAGGTTATACATCAGGTAGAGGCCTAGCCCAGGGTTCCTTTGGTATGATTATCTTTCACGTGTATATCTTACTCATATATTCTCAACCTTTTCTATATGATTACTAGGTTTTATGTCAGGTAGTGGCCAAGCCCAGGATCTATTTGGTACAATTATCTTTCACTTTTATATCTTAGTCATATATTCTCCACCTTTTCTATATAATTACTAGGTTATAAGTCAGGTAGAGGCCAAGCCCAGGGCCACTTTGACATGATTATCTTTTACTTTGATATCATAGTCATATATTCTTCAATACCATACTTTAATCATCTCTTTAGTTTCCTCCTATTCCTCCTCTAGGTCTGCCTTGTCTTTCCTCTTTTTATATCATTGATGTCCTGCTTGGTGTTGCCTGTTTTATGTTTCCATTCTTCTCTGTATTCTTGTCTTTGCTGACTGTGCTGTCATACTATGCACTTTGCCTTATGCAGCCTACTTAATCTCTTCTGTCTCTATTGTCTGTCCATAATCCATTAGCTTTATTACTTCCTTCATGTGAGGTTCCTGGTTTAATTTCCACTTTTAAGTTGTACCCTTTTTGACTACTTTGAATACTAAGACTATCAATGTTTTTTAAACAACTTTTTATTAATTTAAAAAAAAAGATTACACAACATTATTTAAAGATAAATAGAATAAAAACATAACCATTTACAGATGTCAGCAACAAAATTAAACATAAAAATTAAATCAGTAAAATTTATCAAGTAAATCACTTAATTTTGACAAACATCTAAACTGGTAAGTAATATTTGAAGTTCTCATTTTGGCAGTTGACGATTCTTTTTTACAGACATTTTTTGCCAAATTAATGAATTAAGTGAAAGAAAGAGTAGTTTTACTTTTCCAATTCTTTGTGACTATTTTCTTGCTATAGCTAAAATGGACCCAAGGAGAGGCGCTTGCACCCTAAGTACAGAATCCCGAACTGGAGCATTAAATAAAATGAAGGAGTTAGAAATGATATAATTATCTGTCCACAAAGCTTGGGCAAAATTTTAAATCAACCCAAAAAGGAGTTGCTATTTTAAAATTCAATGTCATATGAAACCAATCTGTATTTCAGACTTCATTACACCTCCAACAATTTATTTTCCTATAGTTATATATTAAAGCCACCATATGTGAAGAAATCTCCATGTATATATTTTCCAATAAGGAAAAGAAGTAGATTTTCTGACAGATTTAAGAATTAAGTATTTATCTAGACCAGATAAAGGCTTCATATTAATCTTAGTTAAGTAATTCCAAAATAATGAATCTGTGGAACCAAACACTTATTTTTTTTTAATTACTGATATATATGATTTATTATTCAAGTTACTATTGATTCTAAAAAAATCAAGTATCTTTAGAATATATTTTGTTTGAAAACACGAGGATTATAATTTTATCACTAACATATTTTTGTGTGATTGTATGGTCAACCAATTATTATTTTCTAAACAAAGTCTTACAAGAAGATAATCTGTATTATGTGATTTATTTCTGATTATTTATTGTTGCCAAAATATTAAATTTGCCTCTCTAAGGGCTAGCATTTTGTTTATATTAAAAGTTGCCAAACAGCCCACAGCATTTGATATAGGGAACAATAAAAAGAAGAACTCTTTAACTATATAATTATAATTCACAAATCTTTTAAAATGTATAAGGATTTCATCAATGAAGAGAGAGAAATAGTATTTTTTCTTTTCATTTAGACATAAGACTTTCAAGATCCAGTAAACTTTATCAATTCCAAATTTAGAGAAATATTCTAATATCTAACTGTTATTTATTAATGTTTCGTTAATGGGTTTCCAACTGGATTGGCAAGAGGAATTTAACCATAGAGATATTAAATTGAAAATTATGGATTTGGCATATAATTCAACATTTGGAAAACTTAATCCATCTTCTTGCCAATGTTTAACATGACAAAGAAAAAGGGACCGACTCGATGGTTAACCTTCACTGTGTAACAAACAGCAATAATTTCCACAAAGAAAATACGGTGAAAGAAACACAACCAACTCAGGAATACAATAAAACAAAGTTTAGTAGCTCACAAAGTTGTTCAGACTACATCCTTCCTCTTTTAATAGGTCAGTCAAAGGATATTCTTAGTTTATTGGAGAACCAGAGAAAATTAAGAAGAGTAAAATTTAATTTCTTAAAGATTACTTAGGAGGGAGAATAATTAGTGATTGTAGATAGAAAAGCATTTTTGGTGCAATTATCATTTTTATTAAAGTAAGTCTATCTTCCATTGTAAAACAATTGCTTCAGTTAATAATTATTTTAGTAGCAGTGTCTATTAACTTACTATTATTTACTGCTATTGAGTGTTTTACAGTAGATTTACTTATAATTTCATGATAATTAATTTGTGAATTGTCCTAAATAAAATTCTTATAGTTTCTTATATAATTATTAACTTTTTATTAATAAGTAAAGTTACTGTTTTATTAGTGTTAAACATTAAACATGATGCTTTTTCAAAGAAATTAATAGACTTAGTTAAATTTTCTATTGAAACTTCACCATCACTTGTTATTAAAATGGAATCTGCAAATCACTGAATTTTACAGGAATAACTTTCATCTATTGAGGATCCTTGAATTTTGTTATTAGATCTAATAAAGTTTGCGAAAGGTCCAATTGCTAGAGCAAATAATAGAGGTCACAGGGAATAACCCTGTTTTGTACCTTTTAATATTTTGAAAGAGCTAAAAAAAGAGCCAATTTTAATAAAATAGAATTAATTATTATATAGATTAGTTAGAAGATTTATATAATCTAGAAAAAATTCATATTGTTTAAGTGCTTTGAACAAGTTATTCCAACTAATAGAATCAAAAACCTTATTTATATCTAGACTTATTATACTTATCTTTTTTTGTATTAGTCAGATCTATTAAATCATTAAGCCTAGTTATGTTATCCTGAACTTTCTATGTAGTATAAAAACAGTCTGATCATTTATTAATCCTGGCATAATAAGGTTTAATCTTTTTGCAAAAATGGACATAAATATTTTATAATCACTAGTTAATTGAATAGGACAGTAAGAAGAACATAAACTAGAATCTTAATTTGGTTTCAAGATAGGAGATATCCGGGAATATTTCTGGAGGGATGGTTGATATATGTTTAACTTGTTCAAAAACTTTTAATGGGATATTCTGGGAAGAATTTGCATAATTTTGAGATTATACCATCAAGACCAGGGATGGTTATTTGGTTTAAGATTATTAATTTGATCCTTTAACTCCTTAAAAGAGAATGACTTTCCAGTTTTGAATCTTTGTTTTTTAATTAATGTAAACCTTCTATTTTCTTCCAAAAGTCATCAGTTATATTGTTGATTTCTAAGTCTGTCTCTTTGTTATTAATTTCTTCATAATATTTCCTAAGCATTTTAGTATGTCTTTTAAATCAGTCACTTTTTGTATTTTTATCAATTTGTTGATTAGTATTTAGTTTTTTTTTCTTGGCTCTAACAGCCAGCCTCTGCAATCTTTTGTTTTTATTGAGTAAGTGTATACTTTCATTTTTTCCAGATTTATTGATATTATATGGTGAAGTACACTGAGATATTTCTGATATTTTTTCAACTCAGTGTTTGCCAGCTTGTCATAGGGCTTTAAATTGGATTTCAATGTATCTATATTAGACTGCAGAGACATCAACTCCTTATCATATTCTTTTTTTTTACATATGTACCAATTTTTAATTCTTCCATACAAATAAACTTTTAAAGAATCCCAGAGAATTACTTCTGAAACTTCTCCATTATTATTAATTTCAGTGTATTGATCTGTTTCTTTTATACACTCCTTCCATATAGATAAGCTTTGAAAGAATTTCAGAGAATTACTTCTGAAACTCCTCCATTATTATTAATTTCAGTGTATTGATCGGTTTCTTTTAGACACCATTCCTTAAAGTCTTTTAATTTTATTATATAAGAAGGGATTCTTATATAATAAATCAAATTACTTGGCTTTAACATTAATGTAAATGTAATAGCATTGTGGTCAGATAAAGAACATGAAGTTATCAATCCATCTTCAATTTTAGTAAATAAACTACTAGAAGTAAAAATGTTATCAATGTTTGTATGGGTGGCAAATCTATAAGAATAATGTGTAAAGTTAACAGAATTGATTTAATATCATAGGTATCTCTCAAATGTTGATAATTAATAAAATGATTTAAGTGTTTAGCTACTGAGGATAGCTTAGAACCTTATTAGTAGTTATGTCTTTACTAGAAAGAATCCAGATAAAATATCCTGCAATAATCAATTCACCTTTTGTATATAAGGTTATAATATCCAAATATTTCTTAGTAATGTTGGCTCCAATTCCAAGTATCCAGTAAGAATTCACAAACGTATACTTTTTTTGTAAATTTCTGTTAAACCCAACATGCCATTTTATCTGAATAGGTATTTGATATTTTAGGCATAGGTAATGCATTTCTCCATAGAATAAGAGTACCTCTCCTTTTTAATTTAAAATGAGAGCTCACAAGAGTTGAATAATCCTTTAACATCAATCTAGCTACATCTTCAGATAACAGACGTGTTTCTTGTAAGAAAATTATGTGAGCTTTATGCAGTTTTAAATATTTGTTTAAGCTACTCCTCTTTAATGGATTATTAAGTTCATCAATGTTTATTGAGAGCCAGTTATATGTTGACATTCATAAGAACATATAAATGTACTGATTTAAGATGATTTAGCTTAAAATATAATAACCAAGTACCAACAATTGTTGTTATGGATGTATATAAAATAAAAAGCAAAATTTCAAACTTATATACATCTAAACCTCCCATGATGGAACACAAATTCTTTGATTTGATGACATAATTGCACAAATCACACACAGATCAACCCATCCCAATGTCACCAAGCTAAACAGTTGCTACTGCTTCTAAATTTAAAACAATATTATTAATTATAACTATTGAGCACACTCAAGTCAGGTTAAAAAGAAAAACAATACAAAGTATTAATTTGAAAATGATTAATATTTAAAATAATATAAATTTAAAGTTGGAAATGTTAATAGTAAAGAATGATGTTATGTATTTCTGAATATATCAAAATATTCCAGAAATAATGCATTTCAAATTTCTCAAGCTGATTAATACATTTTATATGATCATTTCTTCTAATTAATCCTACTACAGGAAATACTATAAATAGCCTAGTATTTAAGCATTTATATGAAAGAAAGAAATAAAACTGACAACAACTATAATACACTACCCTATAGATATCATAACACCAATACATATCAAGATCACGTATCATAAAACTTTTAAAACTCATTTAATAACACAGGTGAAAAGGTGGAAGTAATAGAATATGGAAATATAATTTAAATGTGCTACAATTTAAACTCACTTATTTATGTAGACTGTATTTGCTTGTATATGCATAATATATCTACATGGACGTGCATATATATAACTGTGTGTGTGTTTGTAAATTATGATGCTAGATATGTATATTAACAGTTAAGAGAGTGAATATGTTCTATATATCTATGCACTGCAGTAAATATACAAATGAGTGAGCATTTTTAAGTGAATATTTATTTGTATTATGAATGTATGTATGTTACTCTCAATACCTCTTGTACTTCAAATATAAATTTAATATCTAACTTCTGTACAGGAAGCATTCTTTTATGATCATATTTCAAGTATCATGTACTTACAAATTTGCTTATAGTATTTTTCATTGCCATACTCTGAAATGTGCAGATCAAGTTTTTGTATTCATCATACCAATAGGAGATTAAAAATTCTTGAAAAGATTTAAAGGTCAGTTTAGCATAAAATAAAATTACATATTTCACTAACAAATGCAGAACATTTTGAAGAGTTAAATCTGCTCATTTAAATTATATTCAAATAATTAGCGAAGTAACTCTGAGTAATTAAGGCAACAGATGTTCAGCAGATTGACATGTTTTAAGCATCTTCTCCACTAAACTGTTTCATATAACACAGAAGACAACAGCTTATATTAAAGTATACGTACAGTAATGTATATAAATGTTGTTATATGCAAATTAATATCTATATAAAAGTGAAATAAATATATTTCTCTGACAGCAAGTTTATAATCACTGCTAATAATTTCCAATCAAATGTCTGTAAAATAATTTGGTATAAAAAAACAACTTTATAGCAACCAGTTCGCAGAGGTATGAACCATATTTTATCCCAAATATGATATGTTAGCTTCCGGCATGCTTGTTTACATTTGCATTTTAGTAATGAAGCATTCCGTGTGTTTAACCTTACAGTTGTGTGCATTGCACAGCTCTTTTGGGCATCACATCAGGTGTTAGATTTCACAAATTTCAAGGAAAGCATTGGTACAACTGCATTCTGAAATAATACCAAAAGGCCATGTGATATTTAGTTTTTGTAGGCCATTTGTTATACCTTGTGTGAACACATCTGTAGGCCTCTTAATTATGAATAGATATGTGTGGTCTGTGTAAATATGTATTTCAATTTGATTGTGTTTTTGTATGTGGATGACCTTATGTATATAAAATTGCACGGTAGCATCATTTACTTAAGTAAGGATGTTTAATCTGTATCTTACCAACCTTCAGATGATTAGTAGCTCTTTGTAACAGTATTTTAATATACCACCAGTTGTTGTGTGGCACATGTTGTTCTCTGTTTACTATGCTACCAGATTCATTCATGCTATGCATTTGTAAGTATTCTGTATTCCAGCAACAGTCTTGATGTTTAACTACCTCTTTGTATTATATCTCATGCCTTCCATTATCTGTGGATCACCCATGGGCTATGTGTTTGTTATTTTTTTATGAGATTAGACCTTTAGGTGTGCCACTGTCTGTTGCAAGAAACAGATCAGGTATTTTACTTATTAGATCTTATTTAATGAAATTATCTATTCTTCTGAAGAATCTATATTCTGAGGGAGCCCGCATAGAAAATACCAAATTGCCCTTGAACAATCCAAAAGTTAGAAAATGACAGAAATATAAAACATAGCTAGCAAAGAAGTTAATTGTTTGAACTTGTATAAATGAAATGTGGATATGAAACAATATATTAGGTCAGTGACAATAACAGATCAATTAAGGAAAGCAATCTTTTAAAATATCAGGACTCATAATGCCAAGTCCTGAAGTGCTAAGACTGAATAATCAAAAATCTAGTCTGACAGTGTATAAATATTTGTGTGTATAATATAACAGGTAGCATGTTACAGAACCAGAGAAACTGTAGAGGAAATTTCATTATTGTAATATGTACTTACAACAAAATCGCCAAATTCGCCACAGGGGCATCCTACCGTAGTCACCACTGTCTCTCACTTGCTGAACTGGGCTGGCTTGAACTCCCTCACCTCCTTCAGTGGTATCAACTCTCACTCACCCACAAACTAGTAAACCATCCACTAAATGTCCCATCCCTCCAGAATCTACTCCAACCCTATCGCACCACCAGACCACTAAGATCCAGCAACGAAAATCACTTGCAGATCACTAAAGCCAATAACTCTGCTGGTGAAGCACTATTCTCTTGCGCCATAGCCAAATTATGGAACTCACTCCCACCCAAAATTACCTCCGTACCATCATGCACCAACTTCAAAACTTTATTAAAAGCACACCTAAAAACATGCTGGATATGCCCTTGCAACTCCCACTCTAATATCATCCACCCCATCCAACTACTACCTTTCTTTCACCTCCACTAACTACCTTGATGACAGCAAGCTCAGATGCTCATAAGCCTAGTACTTATTATACAGCAGGAACTTCTCATTGTTTCATTTGTTAATGCCTGTTATGTACTTCACAGATAAAGATTCTAGTTGTCTACTGATGTACTATGTTCATCATCTGTAAATATGTTGTAAGTAATTTCTATGTTAAATTGTTAATTGCTATGTAATCCAATGTAACTACTGTCTGTTTATTTTACTGTGGAGCTTTCCTCCCCGGGCCTCCGCTGAAAATGGACCCACGTCCAATCGGATACTCCCGGTCAACAAATTTAAATAAATAAATAATAAATAAATAAATGTGTACTTCCTTGTTTATCAGAAGTATTCTGCATAGCAGTAACTGTCTAATTCATTACTATTAAAGTTATATTCATTTTTTTCAGCATCTTTCATCACACATTAAAACCAGTAATATTATTTTAAACAAGCATTTTCATCACTATAAATGACATGCTACTCGGTACTGTGGTGATATTCTGCATGAGTATATTATATTTACACTGTACTTATATAAAGGATACAACTTTCACTGAACTATAATGAGGATGACAAGATGCCACTTAACAGAGATCAGTTACCAGGTGTCTTTAAGTCTGCAGATTCTTATTTTTTCTTCTTTCCACTGTATTAGTCTTTCTTTTCGTTCTTTTCATTGTTTTACTTTTTAAAAGAAAATGAGCATAAAAGCTACATGAATATGTTTTAAAATTAACTACATTAATTTTAAACACTCTATCTTTGTCTTTCTGCTGTTTGTTTAACATTCTAAAAGTTCACAAACGGTAAATGAGGGTTAAAGTTCAAAATGCATTTCCTGCAGCACAGGCAACTTGAACATAGAATCTAGACTGCAATAAGTTGAAAAACAACTTGAGGTATGTGAAAAAATATTTTAAAGCAATTTAACTAACACTAGGCAGGAAAAGGGACAGAAAAGAAGCATTTACTGCAAAAACAGTCAATAGCATATCTAATTATTTGAGCAAGAGCCCAAGTAATGAACAAGCACCATGAAAGTTAAACCTATTGAAAGAAAGTGCACTACTCTCTATGTTAGAAATAATGTTTGAGAGGATTTAAATAAAATAACAAAGAGACTTATAAGTAGCATTAAAACAATAATAATATATATTCACACTATCTCAGATACTGTCAATACACCTTCCACCACACATACACTACTTTTTGTTTGAAAATAATGTTAGAAATAATGAAAATAAAATAATAAAGGGACTTATAAGTAATAGTAATAATAACATATATAGACCATTTCAGATACTACAGAAAAGGTCTTTTGATAACATATTTTTTTTACCTTATATTTAATGATGACAACATTGAATACCTATGAGAAAGCTATTTAGACAAAATAGAAAATGAGAACAACATTACTCTTCTTTATTATTTTACTATTTTTGTCCATTGAAGACCAGCCATTTCTTGTTGCTTGTCTCTTTAAGCTGAACAACTCCAATCCATATTTTCTGATTGCTTAAAAAGTTTCTTTTTCTGAGAAAAGTCAACTGCATCTTCTAGAAAATTAAAAGTTTTCTGATCTTCTGGTAAAAAGATCCTAACTCTGGCTGGAAAAATTAGTTGAGCTTTAATGTTTAACTTCTTTAAGTCTTTTATGAATGGAATACATGCTTTCCTTTTGGTCATAACAGATCCAGTATAGTCATTGTCAAACTTGATAGTGTTGTTATTTATTTCTATTGGAGAATTATCCCAAGCAGACTTCAGTACCAGGTCCTTCTTTTGGCTGGAGAGAAATTTTACAATAATAGATCTGTGAATTGGAGGATTTTTCCTCAAAGAAGTCAAAAAAGATCTATGGGCTCTTTCAATACCAAAAGAGAGAGCTTCTGGTAGATTTGAAATTGTAGGCATCCAGTCAGTTAAAAACTGCAACATATTGTCTCCTTCCTTTTTGGTATTCCATATATCCTATTATTTCTTCTAGATCTACTTTCCAGGTCCTCTAGTTTTTCCATAAGCAATGTATTTTATTTTAACAGAAATTCTGTGTGAGTCTCACTGTCAGCCATTTTGCTATCCAGGTCATTTAATGTGTCTTATATTGCTGTGATCAGAACAGATTGTTTAATGATCTATTTTAACATTTCTGTTTTTTTTTTTTTGTAATCCTATTTTATATTTTCCATTTTGATCTCAAGTTTAACAAATTTAACAGAAAGCTCCTGGATATTGTCCATTATGGACTGTAGATCCTTTTTCACTGAGTTGTCTTGAGAGTTCACTTTTGAGTGGCTCATCCTGTCATAATAGTCACTAAAACATCTGACAGGAAAAAAAATCAAAGAAAAAACATAACTTTTTTCTTTCAAATAGTTGTCCAGATTTGTTTAAAAGAGTCAAAATATATAAGGAAATACATTTTTGTAAAGTTTCTATAATAAAATCCTGTCAGAAATAAAGAAAATAAAGCAAAGGTAATACTTTGTGCTGTTAGCAGTTTGTCATTTTGGTCACACCTCTCACTATTAATGTTTTAACATGTACCCTCACCTGACATTCCTCTGTTCAGTTCAAATGCAAATTTATTTTGTGCAGTTGCCATTTAAACCCTATTATACTCTGAATTAAATCTTGTAGTTTCTCCCAATACTGTACAGTTTTTCACATGACCACATATATATGACTCCAATCACCTATTTCATTTTATTCAAATCTGCAGTACTTTTGATTAACCTTTGTAACCATTTTATATAATTTGTCCAGGGTATGAAAATATGTGTATAGGCAATTCTACTAAGATATTATAATTCCCTCGATTTTGTTGTGACCCTGGAGCTTTACAGATTCCACTCCAATCCTTCTCAGTGACCACAGTCTTTGATATCATCACATCTGTACTGATTTACTTATCCTCTTTCTTCTATCCCTTTGTAAAGCTCTGTAAACTCTACTTACTAATCCCTTATAAATTTCTCCTCCATTCTTGCTTACATCAGTTCCTTCACTATCACTTGTATCTTCCATTTTCTCATGTTTATTTCCATATTATACTTTCTTGGAATTTCAAACCAACTTCTATATTTCATAAAGTCTTTTCTTTCTGTATTGCATTTCTCAATAAACATATAAAAAGGCATAAAAACAGAATGGACAAATATCAGGCATTGGACTTAAAAAATATTAAATCCCTTGTGTCGTTCCTTCAAACTAACACTTTATTAGACACAGAATAAGCACTTTTACCTATTACCATTTAGACTTCTTCAGACTCTGACTACCAGATAAAACTCGGCTCATGAAATAGTAAAAAAATGACATAATCTAAAATACATCCAAGCATGCCCTTATTTAAAACTAGTTCTTATATTCAGTCTTAAAACACAGAAAACCTACAGTCATATCCCTTCTTTAAAACTAGTCCTTGTACTTGGTTTTAAGCCTCTGTTTATTTAAATCATATTTAAAATTAATATGATCTTTCAAGACTTCCAAATTTATGGCGTTTAATCTTATTTGATAGTCATATTTCTTGATATCTAACATGTTCTTAGCATCTCTAATGCCTGCTTTTGGACTCTATAACATCAGACAGATAAAATAAACTTTTGAAAACTTGTGCATTTTAAAGTATGTCTATTCCACAATTCAATTTGGTAATAGCCCTGCCCACATAAAATGCATGGCAAGCCAGATACTCAACAACATAAAATACGTTAAAAGTATTAAAGTTGCAATATTTTGGTCCAGCATAACTTATTCCTGTATTTTAGTAGGCCTCGTCAACTCCTGTCTTATCTCTTATGTTGTCTTAGCTATTTGCAGTCCTTCAAAATAATCCGCCAATCTTATTAACCAGTCTGCAATTCTCTCTACCCTCTGCTGTCTCAATGTACCTGCTACTATTTTATATTTGGAATATCCTCAAAGAAATAATACCTAAAGGCTACCTTCTTTCTTTCTATATAGTTCTCTATTTTTTGTGTTTACTCTCAAGTGCATTTAGTTCTTCCCTCTCTTTCTTCATCAGTTATTTGCTTCTCTTCTGTAATTCCCATAATCACCCTTCGTTTTCATGGATATTCCCCTTTCTTCCCCAGTTTTTCTTTCCTCCTCCTCCTCTTGTAGGCATATTTGTAGTTCCTTTGTAATGATTTCCCAGGTCCTAATTACTTCACCCTGACCTTCCTGCAGCTCCCTGATTTTTCACTCAAGACCTGCCTTGCTCTTTACTTTTTCTGTATATGCTTACCGAAAGCATCCAGTGCCTACTTATTCAATTAGTGCTTGGTGCTTTTAGGTCAACCCCAACTGAGGTTGATCAGATAAAGCCACAGGGTGTGTTAGCATAAACCTTCAGTAAATATTCATGTTCTCCCAAGATGTAAGTCTTGTTTAGCCTTGACCATCTTCCATACTCCACTGAAAAATATGCATACCCCTTCTTGCCTGCCTTAATGTTACTAGCATTTATCAATTCACATGTTTTTATAATATTTCCAACAACTACTGATCTGCCATCATCTTTCTCACCCGTGGATCCCCACTTGCATCCCCATCAACTGTAATAAGATTCCAATCCCAAAACACTAGCAAAATGCTTTAATAAAATGTATTTTCATCAGTACTTTTATAATTCAAGCTTTGTTTTTTTGGTGGCATGCATGTATATATATATATATATATATATATATATATATATATATATATATATATATATATATATATATATAAATACAGCCTACAACATTCCTTTACCTGACTGGAAAGGTGTTTAGCAGTTTAATTTTGCAAAAGAAGAGCAGACTGATTTGGTTATGACTAGATACATTTCAACATTATAGTGAGCCTAAAAGGAACTTTTCATATGTCTGCATTTATTTTTTCACTAAAACATAGAATTACCAGGAATGTGCTGATGCATGTACAACTGAATTAAGGCAGAAAGCTAAAGGCAGCAAGTTTGTTGCTTTGCATGAGGATTGCTCAGGACAGAATTATCCAAGGCAATAAAAAGGATAAAGTAAGAGGCAACTTTTGTTACAGTCTGGATTAACTTTAGACAAAGCTGTGAATGTGTACATTGCACAAAAGTGATCAGAAGGAATAGATCATTGAGGATTTTGGCTTGTGTGTAATTAAAATAAAATTTGGAAAGTTGCTATTGTTTGACAGATAATATCTACTAGGCAAAATGCAATCTGAGGAATGTTTCAAACAGTATGGCAGCAAAGAAACTTTGTTGTATGAATCTGAGGATGCAGATAAAACTGAAAATCTTTCAGTAAGGAACAGCCATTTTGTTTAGTATGTGACTGGCTGCATGACAAAAGCTATGTCTAGCAATCAACAAAGCATGCATGAAGTGAGGATTGACTAATTATTTTTGGTTAGCATGTGTGTGTCAAGGAAAGGGAAGAAAAATGTTTTACAAGTGACATGCACATAAGACAAATGACTGAGTAGTCACAAACTTCAACAATTCTTTGTCCTATGTAAGGCAGACTTAGAATATTTGGTGATGCAGCCGAAATGTATGCTGAACCTCTGTGCACTATTTCTTCTGTGGCACAGAAATGAATTAGTTTTGTCAAAGTAAAGTCACTGCACTAAAACTTTTTCAATAAATGGGTATTTATTTATTTTCTTTAAAGTTGCATTTCGTAAAAGAACATAATATAACTGAATATGCAGGATAACTCATTGCTGATCTTTCCTGTTTGTGTGCAGTGAAAACATGAATGTTTTTATGTGCAGCAAAAACATAAACCCCAGGATTCATTAAACTCCAAGCAGGAATAGTGCTCTTCCTGCACAGAGCGGATCGTGCTCATGCAGCACAGCAGCGCTTCTTGCAAATTCATGAAGGCATGCTGCTGTATAACCTGCATAGACATGATCCATGAATGAGTGCAGTGGGCGTGTCCAAGCATTGCTCACAAAGTAAACACACCCCCTGCACTTAGAAAGTGCCGTATGGCACTTTCAAAACAAAAAAACAGTGTCCACGAACACTGTTAGCATACCCCAACTCAACAGATATCTGAAGAATGTCCAGATTTGTGACTCATATGTCTGGTGTGTTACTCCTACTGTCCTAGTAAAGAGCTGAGGCTTGAAGTCATTAAATAATGACAACAATTTGAGTGTAAGACTCCACATCCTATTATTCATCAACTTCCTATGTTTGTAAGAGCAATATTTAAAATCTGTCTTTTTTGCCCCCCCCCCCATTATGTTCGGCTTTGTCCATATTGTATGGTGTAAGCGGTAGAGAAGTATGACTAATAGCTATGTGCACATCCCTAAGCTAATAAAAATAAAACAATTATTTTTTTCCCATCCCCACTAAAGTTTAAGCATAGCAGAGCAGGTGTGCACGTTGCACAGCTGTGTATAGCATAACTTAAACATCCGAAGGAGCTAAATAGAAATATACAGCCAAAATAGTCAAAGTGAAATAGCATAGTGTTAGAGCTTTCACTTAGTATGTAGCTATTTATGGTTCAAGCCCCAATGCAGTCAATTCATTTCTATATGTGAAAACAGCACTAAAACTGTCTTTTATATAAATAAGTAGTGAATAATATATATATTTGCTAACTAGGGTAGTGTAACAGGTCCAAATGTGAGGTGTCAGTGTAGTATAGATGTGAAACCCCCATATAAGCACAAGTGCCCCATACAGTATAGCCACAAAAGAATATAATGTAATTAAACCACATAGGGAGATGTTATGGAAAGGAAACATATGCATATCAGAAGATGTCATTCAGAAGGAATGAAACCCACAATCCTGATAGTCCATAAAATGAAAGCTGAACAATGATAAATTGTGCTCAGCTATGCATAGCTGGTGTAAGCACTGCTTAAATTTGAACGCTTAGCATAGCTAAACTGATTTGGTAAGCAGTGCTTAGCATCTGTCCCTTTAAGCAATGCTTATCTGTGCTAGGCGGGTTTGCCCGTCACTTAGTTTAGCTCATCATATTCAAAATCATCCAATCGTGACAAAGGGCAGGAAATCAGCCCTACTTAAACCTCGCAGTTGGGAAACAGCCCATAACCAGTTATAGCTGATCACTGCAGGCACTATGGCTGGCGTTGGGTAAGGTGTGAGCTTTCGGGTGCAGCATTGGGGCATTAAGGTGTCCAGGGTCATGGTTGGACTCTTTGTAAAAGACCATGAAGGGAGACTGCTGCCGGACCAGTACCAGGGCTCCCAATACAAAGCGGAGGACTGGGACTGTCTCGCATGTAACCTCACCAGTGCTGTTGATGTCCCTCGGATTGGTGAGCAGTTCTGGCACCATTACGCTGACCTGAAGCATAGGAAGACGGATCTCTTGGACCAGTGGATCCAAGATGCCCAGGCACGGAATGTCCCTGAAGTGTATAAGTATCAGTATCAATTAGTGTTCTGCAAAGTCCAGCCTGAGTATGTAATCAATAGGTATACATAAATGTTTATTTATCTCCTGTATTGATGCAGATGAGAGGGCTGCAAATGTTGACTCACATGCCAGCAGGCTGCTAAGGCTGCACTTGGAGGCTGATGAGTAAATATCTAGCTTACATTATCCAGGGTAAATAAATAGAAAGTAGTAGATTGTCAATAACTAGTAGGTAAACTGTGTATTGTGTGCAATGAATAAAGGACTGTCATCAGGTGAATAAAGGTCTCTCTGTAACCTTCAATAAAAATAAAAACCCCAGACTGTTGTGTTTACTTTGTCATATTGTGGTAGGAATATAAATGTGTACACATTCTGCATAGTCATGTGTTTCTGGTAGAAAATAACTGTTTCCTGTAACTATTACTGAAAACCTAACACATATCTCTTATCTGAAAAGTGCAGTACAATACTCATTACCTAGAGTATTTATCGAACTACAAGGTCAGATTGTGGAAACCAGAGAGAAAATAAGTCAAGCACACAACAGTAGTTCCTCAGTAGTTCATTGTGATGAAACACAGCTATGATTTACATTTTTGCACAAACAGGCATGGTTCAAATCCTGGCAGTAGTAGTATGTTAAATGCATATTGTCAACCGAGAATATGTGAATATTTGTATAAACAGTCAGGTAGTATTAACATAAATTACCTCTACAGGTCTGCAAGGTAAGGATATTTGTAATAGCTGTAAGAAGGCTTTACCAACACAATCTGTGTTCAACATATCTACTATCCAACCCCAAGAATGCAAATGACAGCAAGATAAGAACATACACCAAGCACTTTGTTCCGATACATGTCCCTCAAGTGTTATGATGACACGGTTAATGGTCATTACTGATAATAACCAGGGAGACAGCTAGAAACCCCAGTGGAGTATGTCAGTACCATACCTCCCAAACATGACTGCCGGGCACTCCTGTCAGTATCACATATGTGACTGTGAAGATGTGAATATGTATAGAAACAGTCAGGTAGTGTTAACATGTATTTCTTCAACAGGTCTGCCAGGTAAGGAAATGTTAGCTGTAAGAAGGCTTAACCAATACATGTACAACAATCCCACTGTCCATCCCTAGGCCATAGGTTGATATAGAGTGAGGTCAGCCATGGAGAGTAATGAGTAGAGTAATGATCTGTACAGTTGTTGAAAATTGAAACCTAGACAGTTGTTAATTGACCTCTCTCTCTCCCCCACCTTATCTGCACCAATACTTCATACACATTAAATGGGTATGTTTATCTACAAACCTACTGTTGGGACATGTGTTCTATTGTTATAAAATATTGAACAGTTTGAATTTTAATGTTCCCTGTTCAAATACTATCATTGGTGGCCTGTTGCTATCAATGTAACTTGCATGCTGTTATAATGCCTACTGTGGTTCCATATATGAATGTGTTCTGTTTGCTATGCAAATGTTTCAATCCTGTTTTATGGGATCAATCAGAACACCCATTCATGCTGTTATAACTAATCCTGAATTGTGTTGTTCTTGACTAGCCACCATATTTTTTAAACTGAAACACCATAGCACGTCTGGGAAGGCAGATCCTGATGGATCCACCTGTCCCACCTCAACTGGCTGTGGCACCAGGCCCCAGGACATTGGGACACAACCTGGACCTTCCTCTTTCATTGGTCCTGAACCACCTATGGGTAGATCCACCTCAGGGGATGGAGCTCATCCCCCTCCTGGGAGTGGGTGCAGAGAGGAGACCATCACCCACAGTCAGTCCCAGGGATTGGTGTGCAGCATCCTCCATTCAGAGTACGGTGATCAGCTGTGCCTGCTTGAGGGCTGCCTGGCACATCATGAGGGTCAGACTGCCCCTCCTGTGCAGCCCCCAGCACAGCCACCTTTGGGGCCATGAAGGTGCAGTTGTGAATGCCCATGGGTGGGGACTTCAGTCCCACTGTAACCATATGGGGGCTCATGTGCATCTGATTCCCAGCCACCCTCCCCATCTAAGGTGTTTACCCCCAAATGTGTCATATACCACCCTGTCAGCTGTCTTGTCTGTCTTGTCTCTCTTCCTACTGAACTTAGCTCTCCAAATTTACCCATTATCCTTCCAACATCCCAATCTCCCCTTAAAAAAGGGCAATCTGTTCTCAAAAAAAAATGTTGCCAAATACATACCTGTCCATTTCACAAATGTGTCCACTGGACACATGTAATCTTGTTTAATTGGCTTAACAACACATTACTGTTGTCCTCACCCCTCTCTCAGGGGTTTAAGTGTCCAAATTCACCTCCAAATTCTGCACAAATGCACAGCTGTTGCTGTATCAGAAATGGACAGATGTAGACCTGCTTGTTTTTTTTCCTTTTTACTGTTTCTCTCTCTCTTTCTCTCTCTCTCTATCTCAAGGATGTAGGGTGTACATCTGTTTGCATAGGCAGCACCTTGTCTTTTGTAGGTAATGCTCATGAGCAGCTGATGTCCTGTACACCAATTGGTGTCCCCCACTTGTTAACTGCATGCAGAACAGCTGTGTTATTATTCATATATCCAGTTGCATGGCAACACAGATCTATAATTGAGTACTTCATGAGAGCATTGGCCCTTTTCCTTGCAAGTGAGGAGGACTTCATGGAGGTGTGTGAACAACAGCATCACAGAGGGTATTTGGAAATGCATCTTAAACCCAAAACTGTGGAGACAGGCCAGCAAAATAGGGAGACTGTTCCATACATAGGGATAGGATGTAAGTATTGTTGTTATACATTTGGATTAATGCTGGCCTAACAGGGTTTGTATGGACATGGAGTTTCTGCATCATTTTAACTCTGACAGTGTTATGTGTTTGATATAACTCTCAACTGTAGGGCTATCCGCAGAGTGGCCAGAGTTTGGACTCCTATGTTTGGTGTGTTCCTCAGACATTTTTTGTCTTTGGAAAATCAGTAGCATACTCTGGGGATTGCAGTCAGTAACTGCTAACATCCATTTGTGTTTCTAACCTCATATCCCTCAGAAATTATATGTTGCAACTAACCCCGAAACACCAGCAGCTTTCTTAGTTTATAACTGCAATATTTCAAATATGCCCCGGTTTTTGGGCCTCTGTCCCACAATTATGCCAGGCTTTGTCCAGATGTCATGCAGTAAGAGGTTGATAGGTATGGTATATGATTATTTAGTGTCTATATTCCTGATATCATTCTAGTGCTGTATCAGACTGCCAGACATGATATTGAGGAAGAGGCCTTATATATTAGTGGAAAGCCTGGACATTCTGTGGGACTCTGTACAGTTGAGAGGTCGGTGTATTTCTGGCAATTGTTGAAAGACTGTCAGGATCATGTAGCAGTGTAGTGTGTCAATGTTATTTGGCCTGTGTAGGGAGGGGGTGGATGTATGTGTTATGGCTCCTTTTCTATCTGACCGTGCATGATGCTCCTGTTTCTCATGGTCTATCTGCTGTATATATTTGTAAGGGGAGACATAGACATGTCCATATCATGATCAGACATCATACTACACTGCAAATTGGGCCAGTATATGTAGGGGTAGTGTGTGAGTGGCAAACATGTTGAGATGTTTTTCTTCACACAGTCCTTATACTGTACTATTCCTTTGGCTTACCAGTATGTCACTGTGACTGTGGTGGAATTGTTGTGGGTATGCACTTTCACACTGGTGTCTGTTTATCAGTGCTGTTACATCCCTGTAGTGCATGATATATTTTCCAATACATTTGTAATTCCCCCAGTGGATTTGGGTTAGAGTTGTGTCAGTCTGACTGTAGTTTGGACAGTGCTTGGTGACATGCTTAGCAGCTGAGTATAGCTTCCCTAATGTGATGTTATGTCCAGATATTTGTAGGATGTACTGTTGCCTGCCCCCATAAGTGCTGTGTATTTCTGACACATCAGTGGGATGATGTGAGGATTTCAGTCACTAACTAGTGAGAAGTAATTGAGTGTTGGACTTGTGCTATTTCAGTCAATATATGTTAGGACAGACATGAGGATGTTACTGCAGTGACTGTGTCAGCTTATCTACTCCAGTATTTCAGATATGTCCCTATTTTCATGGCTTTCTCCCCCCACTTTGTCAGACTTGGTCCAGATTCATTCCACTAATGGATTCTGAGCCTACCTTTCGACTGTCTGGATTGTTGCAGCATGTCCATGTTCATTGCTTATATTTCTGGTCTGTTCCACAGATTCATTATTTTTATATTCCTGGAAAATCACTGTGATGATCTGAAGATTTTAGACAGTAAATGATGACATACATTTCAGTTTTGGAACTCACATCCTTCAGACTATGTATGCTGAAACAATCCCTGTCACTCTGGCAACATTCTACATCTATAAGAGCAATATTTAAAATATGTCCCAATTTTGGCCCACTGCCCCCCATTTGGACAGTCTATGACCAGATTTCTTGCACTAAGAGGTGGAAAGGTATGGTTGTGAGGTATGACTCCACTACATGTTTTGAGTATATATATATATATATATATATATATATATATATATATATATATATATATATATATATATATATATATATATAATGAATATATTATATGTATATCTCTATTTATATTATGTATATATTTTCCTTGCATATATACACATGTATATGTATAAATACAAAACCTGACTGATTCTATGGAATATTTTCCATACTGTTGAATGACTCTACTGCATGATATGTTTGAAGAAGCATCAGCAATCCTTACAATTCAAATGGTGTAGTGGCGCAGAACACTGTCTGTGGTGTACAGGGCCCTGGGCTCAAGACTTAGCAGGGCTGATTATTTTGTTGCTAGGCATAAAAGTGGCTGATAGAAACATAGCGATTAAAGCAATTTTAAGCAGATGTAAGTGAGTTTGCGCAGGTTTGCCCGACGCTAAGCGATGCCAACACACTGTTAAATGTACAGATGCTTAATGTGTGTTGGCTTCACTTAGAAGCATTTACCAGTGTGCAAATCTACTTAGTTGAGGTACCTGTTGCATAGCATTCACGTCTGAGCGATGCTTAAACACGCTACGAATAGCTAAGCATTGCTAACCATTTCTCAGTTTATTCTTATAAAATATCTTTTATATATATTTCTGTATATATTATGTTATATTATTATTATAATAATATTACAGTATTATATTATTATTATTATAATGTTATAATATTGTAATATTATATTATCATAATTATATTATATCCTTATAATATTATTATATTATATTATATATTTATATATATATATATATATATATATATATATATATAGTTCTTAAATATAAAATGTGCTTTCATTACAGTAGCAAGAGGTGTAACTATACTGTATGGGACACTTGTATACATGGGTGGTTTCACATGTTATATGCACTCACACTTCCATTTTACACCAGCTACACTACCCTGGGTGACAAACATAACTTACCACACATCTTAATAGGAAAATAGTACTTTTAACACTGCTTTCCCATGTACAATTGGATTGCCTGTTACAGTACTCAAACCGTGTATGCCTGCATGCAAAGCTGGAACTCTGACCACTACACTACCTTGTTTTGGGATTTGAGCTATATATTTTTATTTATCTCCTATTGCATATTAATATTATATTATTATATTAAATGGGAGGTTTTCGGCCATGTCATTGAGGACTGCTGTCATGACATAATGGCCTACATTTCAGTTTCAGATTTTTATCCTACAGAACATACATGCTAATGCATAGTCTGGTTTTGTCAAGTTTCTGTCTGTCCTCTGTGCAGATGGGATGACATGGGTGCTCGGGCTGTTGCTTACTACATTGCAGAATGGGTCTGACACCCCATGCCTCTGTTCATGTAGGATGCAGTCAGGAATGGTATCAGGCATAGGGAGACCTCTATGTTTTGCCTTTGAGAGGGCATTACAGACCTGCTTCCTCATAATGAGGGGAGGGAAGCAGGTGATGTACATGCACATCTGTACCTATGGGGGGACAGGGGGTGACGTTTTCACTTCACCTGTCTGCAGCCGATTGCCTATATCTATGGCATATGTGTATGCAATGTTATTGACCACCACTGCAGAGCAGAGGGTCTATATTAGAATACCGAACATTCAAAATTTCGAGTGTTCTAATATTGAACCCTATGAATCGAAAATTTAAAATATCGAACATTCAGAACAGCGAATATTTTCCTGGGGAAAAAAATTTGCTGCTCCAAAACACATACACACAACACAAGCACACCAAACAAACAGCAATCCACACACATACACCTAAACTCTTACACCTAACCCTACACTAAACTATACATACACCACTAACTATCCACTTTCCTTAACCAAAACCCTAACCCTAAGGTCCATCACTATCGCACAGTCACCTCACCCACACCCTAACCCTAACTCACCTACCCCACCCTAACCCTCACGTCCACACAATTGCACACTTACCTGACCCGCGCCCTAACCCTAACTCAACTAACCCGCCCTAAGCCTCACCTCCACACAATCGCACACTTACCTGAACCCGATGCGTAACTTTCCACCACAGTACTGAAAATACTGAAGCAACAGAAACGGACAACTTTCCCTAGGAAAACAATTGGTTTTCTGTTTCTTTGATATTTTTAGCATTTGCTGAAAATGGGTAGATATTAGAGCACTGGAAATTTTGAACGTTTGGTATTTTAATATAAACCCAGAGCAGATATGTGTGTTGCCTCTAGAATTGCAGACACATGTCTGGAAGGCCGAGTTATTGGCCTTGGTGGATGTATCCAGTTTGCACTCAAAGACAGCCTTAGTGTACATAACCTGTGACCTTATATACATTTGCAGAACAAGGTGACATGGCTACTAATGAAGCACCTGTTCCTTCTTGGCCCACCCTTCGATTATTTCTACCTATGATGGTAGTTGTTTTTTGCTGCTGTCCACCACAGGCATTCAGCCTACCTTGAGGGGGTTGATGTTGTCCTGTCAGGTATTGCTGAAGTCATCCACCTGTGTAGGTGTCCACATAGTATTGTAGTGTAGGCCTGGACACTGCTGCTACACATATGGGATGTCCTTCATGTGGGCCTTGCCACTTTTCCTTTCCTATGCAGGGGACATTATGGAGGTGTGGGGGCTACAGCTTCACATAAATTAGGTGGAAATACATCACAGGACAAGACATGTGGAGACAGCCCAACAACATGGAGGACAAAGCTCCAGAATTGGGTACAGATTGTATGTCATTAGTGCTGTTATACATATGGAGGGTTGCTAGATTGACAGGGTTTATCTGGACATGCATTTACTGACTGACTTGACATCTGGCAGTGATATGTCAACTGACATGTTGCCCACAGACTGGCCAGATGGTTGCCTGTTATGCTTGGTCTGTTCCTCGAACAACATCTGTTTTTGTGGGTTTGGTAGGATAATGTGAGGATTGTAGTCACTAACTGTTGACATCCATTGGTGTTCCAGACATCATATCCTTCAGGGATATTATGTTACAACAACACATGTAACACCAGCTACTGTTTCAGTTTGTAACACCATTATTTGTGATATATCCCTCATTCTGGCCCCCTGTCCCCCAAGTACATCATGCATTGTTCAGATGTCCTGCCCTACAAGGTGCAGAGGTATGGTATATCATTAATTACTGACTGCAATCCAGTTATCATCCCAGTGACCTAGCAAACTCCTGGCTGTGGTATGCAGCAGTGGCCAGGATTATGGTTCCACACCCTGGAAATTCTGTGGAAATCTGTACATATGATAATTATGTATGTCTGGCCAGGATTCCCAGTACACTGTGATTTTGGCCATTATGTCAGTGTAGTATGTGGCTGTCAATCAGGATATGTTTGGTCAGACAGTCGTTCTACTCTGGAGTTCATTTTGGGTACTGGTACAGTGCTGTGACTGTGGTGCAAATGTTTTTGGGTGGACATTTTTGCACCACTGTCTGCTTTTCATCCCTGTAGTGCATGCTATATTTGAATACATATGGGTAATTGCCCAGAGCTGATGTTGGGAGTGTCATGTTGGTCTTACTGTGCTTCATAAGGTGCTGTGTGACATGTTTGACAGCTGTCAGGGGATTTCCATTCTGTTACATGACTGCAGTCATACCTCTACACTGTCCAGAGGCCTAGGCACTGTCCAGATGTATGGCTAATATGTTTGGTCTGTTCCCCACACAGTCGTTGTCCTTGGCTAATCAGTCAGATACCTCTCAACCCCTTAGAGCAAAACATCTGGACAAAGCCAAAAATGATGAGGGGAAAAGTAGGGAGAGATTTTAAATATTGCTCTTACAAACTTAGAAAGTTGGATTTTCTGAAGGATGTGAAATCTTAAACTCAAATGTTTGTCATTATTTAATGACTTCAGTCCTCAGCGATTTGCCAGAAAGGTACAGATTTTAGGAAGAACACACCAAAAATATGAGGCAAAAATCTGGACATTCTGAAAAAAGTTGTACAGTTGAGAGGTATGTGGGGAATGCAGTCAGGTACATGCTAACATCCATTGGAGTTACTGATGTAATATCCCTCAGAAAAAATATGTGACAACAATCCCAGTAACACCAGCAACTGTCTAAAGTTATAACAGCAATATGTCCAATATACCCCTGTGTTTGGGCCTCTGTCTCCCAGTTAGGTCAGTCTTTGTCAAGATGTCATGCACTGAGGTTCAGAGGCACGTACTATCATTATTTATTGCCTTCTTCTTGCTACCATCCCAGTGATATCATAGACCCTCCCTAGACATGTAACAAAGAAGCGGCCATAGATATGAGTCCTTCTGCCTATACATTCTGTGGAAAACTGCACATATGAGAAGTCTGTATATATCTGGCCATTGTTAACAGACTGTGAGGATTTTGTAGCATTGTTCATAGGTTCATAGGTTCATAGGTTTATACTAGGCTATCTGCCCTAAGGCATTTATAAGCCTAGCCCAAATTTTTGTGGCTTACGCCACCCCTTATATGAAAAAATACTGTGCCCATTAGTTTGTTGTGCCTCTGTCCAGCAGTGACACAGAGATGATTCCCGGGGTAAACCTACGATCTCCCATCCACAGGTCTAGATTTCTCTTGAACAGAGTCAGCGAGGTGCTCTGCCTCACATGGACCGGGATTTTATTCCACAGCATAGGGAGTCTCTGAGTGATAAATCTATCCCTCCTGCACGTCCTATTTATATCCGTGCTAAGGTTTAAGTCGCTTGCTCTAGTGGTTTTGGTGGATTTGGATTTTTTGAGGTGGAGCATGTCCATTAATTCCGGGTTGGACATGGCCTTGTATGTCAGGCACATGTCACCTCTGTGCAGACGGTATGCGACTGAATAGAGCTGGAGTTTCTTCAATCTGGCAGAATATGACAGATTTTGGAGTCCCTTTATCCTTTTGGTGAGGAACTTTGGGGTCTCTCCAATTGCTGCAGATGTCGGGTGAGATACATCCCGAATGGGGCATTGTACTCGATCATTGGTCTGATAAGTGAAGAGTACAGGGGAACAATGACCTCACTAGATCTGGATGTGAATCCCTTCATGATCAGGTGGGCAATGTAGAAGGTCTTTCTAACCACTTTAGCAACGTGAGTGTCAAAAGAAAGGCCACTGTCAACCTGGGTCCCCAGCTCCCTGATAACCTCTTCTGTGCTTAGTGGATTGCCACCTATATGGTAGCTTGGGGTTACCTTGTTTTTCCCGAAGGGTATGACTATACATTTTTTGGCGTTTAACTTCAGGCCATGGCTCTGGCACCAGCTATCTGTTTCCGTGAGTCCCTTCTGAAGGATATCCGTGTCCGATGCACTTTCCACTATGGCGCCCAGTTTGCAGTCGTCTGCAAACTTTGTCAGCCAAAGTCCTCCCATGTTGGTCTGTACTTCTGAGAAGTAGATGCCAAACAATAGGGGGCCAAGGACCGAGCCTGTAGTGTATACATGTTGCTTGGGCTGTGTAGGGAGGGGGTACTTGTTGGTGTCATGGGCTCCTTCTATCTGACTGTGCATGCTGCCCCAGTTTCTGGTTTCCTATCACCTCTATATGTTTGTATGGGCAGACCGTGACATGTCCCATAACAACTCAAAATTCCCACTATAGTGGGACCTCAGGCAGTATATGTAGGGGTAATATGTGAGTGGCAAACGGGATATTGTTGCTCACACAGTCATTATACTATAGTGTTCAGTTTGCTTACTGGTATGTCACTGTGACTGTGGTGCAATTGGTTGAGTATGCACTTTCACACCAGTGTCTGTTTTCCATTAGTGCTATATCCCTGTTATATTTGCAAATGCATGTTTACAGCCCCAGAGCTGGATTTCGGTAGTGTTATGTCAGTCAGTCTGTAGTTTGGCTGTTGCTTGGCAGCTGAGTGTAGTTTCCCTAATGTGGTATTATGTCCACACATTCATAGGATGTCCAATTGTCTGGCCAATATCTTTGGTCTGGTATTGATAATTGTTGTATATTACTGACCCATGAGTGGGATGATGTGAGGATTGAGATCATTAACTAATGAGAAGCAATTGAGTCCCAGACATTTGATATTTCAGTCAATATATCTTAGGGCATACAGTGTTACTACATCAACTTTCTCTGCTTATCTACTCATGTATTTTGGATATGTCCCTATTTTCATGGCTTTGTCCCCCCACTTTGTCAGGCTTGGTCCAGATTCATTGCAATAAGGGGTTCTGAGCATAACTCTCCATTGCCAGGATTTTCACAGAATGTCCAGATGTTTGGCCCATACTTTTGTTCTGTTCCACAATTTATTTGTATTTGTCTGGTAAATCACTGTGATGATCCAAGGATTTATGTCAGTAAATAATGACATAACATTTCGGTTTCCATCCTCATATCCTTCAGTAATTTTCTACTGAGACACATCCTGTTGCTGTAGCAAATGTCTTCATTTCTAACAGCAATATTTGAAATATGTCTCTATATGTGGCCCATCCCCCCACCATTTTACAGACTTTGTACAGGTTTCTTCTACTAAGAGGTTGAGAGGGATGGTTCTAAGGTCTGCACTGCATGTTATGTACATAAACACACACATGCACACATACACACACACACACACACATACATATATATATATATATATATATATATATATATATATATATATATATATACATATATATGTGTGTATATATATATATATATATATATATATATATATATATATATATATATATACATATATATATATATATATATATATATGTGTGTGTGTGTGTGTATGTCTAAATGTCTATATACAACACAGGAATTATTCCACAGAGCTTTCTCCCTAATGTTGTATGCCTCTATTGCATGATATGGTTGAAAAAGCAACATTAATTCCTGCAGCTTAGATGATGTAGTGGCTCATTCCTTTGACTATAGTGTACAGGGTCACAGGGTTGAGACTTGGGACTGATGTTTTTTTTTTTCATTAATGTTAAATGACCAGAATGCATGGTATATTTGTTAATGCATTACAGATTATCACAGTTCTGATGGTGTAGTGGTATCTTGCTGTGATTGTAGAGCAGGATGGGATGAGAACAACAGTAATGTGTTGTCAAGCCAATTGGACTAGATTTCATGTGTCCAGTGGACACATGTGAAATGGACAGCTATGTATGGTGCATTTTTTTTTTTGTGAACAGATGCCATTTTTTTAATGTGAGAGTAGGATGTTGGGAAGGATAGTAGGTATAGTTGGGGAGGTAGGAAGACAGACAAGACAGCAGGCAAGGGCAGTATATTACTCATGTGGAGGTAAACACCTTGGACGGGGAGGGTGGTTAGGAATCAGATGCCCATGACCCCACCCAAATAGATACAGTGGGATTGAGGTTCCCAACATGGGCAGTCACCTTCATGGCCTCAAAGGTGGCTCTGCTGGGGGCTGGACAGGAGGGATAGGCTGACCCTCAAGATTCACCAGGTAGCCTGCAATCTGGCGCAGCTGTCCATCAAACGTTTTTGGATGGCACTACACAACAAACACTGCACCTGGCTACAGGTGACAGTTTCATGTCCACACTCGCTCACAGGGGGGATGGGCCCCGTCCCTTGAGGCAGTTCCACCTGAAGGTGGTGCAGGTCTAGTGGACGAGGAGGACCCGGGGTGGGTTACAGATGTGCTGGCACCTAGTGCCACAGCCAGATGAAGCAGGACAGGCAGATCTGCTAGGTTCTGCCTTCCCAGACATGCTATGGTGTTGAGGTTTTACAAAATATGTTTGTTAGTCATGAACAAAACATTTCAAAATTAGTTTTAACAGCATGCATGGGTATTTCAATTAACCCAAAACAACAGCTATGAAACAGTTGCATACAAACAGAACACATGCATAAATGAAACAACAGTAGGCATCATAACAGCATGCAAGTTACATTGACAGCAACAGGCCACCAATGATAGTATTTGAATGGGGAATATTATTAATCAAACAATTCAATATTTGTAGAATGATAGGATACATGTCACAACAGAAGTTTTGGGAAAAACATACCCATTGATTATGTGTATGAATTATTGGTACAGATAGGGTGGGGGAGAGAGAGAGAGAGAGAGAGAGAGAGAGAGAGAGAGACAGACAGATGTCAATTAGAAGCTGCATAGGCTTTGATTGTTCAGAACTGTTCTGATCATTACTCTACTCATTACTCTCCAGTTATGACCTCATTTTACATCTACCTATGGCCTGGGTTGGGTAGTAGAATGTTTGTACACAGTGTATTACAAAAGCCTTCTTAAAGCTAATACATACATTTCTGTACCTGGCAGACTTGTGGAGGAAATGTCTGTTAACACTACCTGACTGTTTCTACACATATTCACATATTCAAGGTTACATATGTGACTTTGACAGGGGTGCCCTGCACTCATGCTGTGTGTGTGTGCTACTGCCATACTCCGCCTGTATTTCTGTCACCCCGGGTATTGGAAGCGTTGACCACTAGCCATGACAGAGTGACACTTGAGGGACATTTATCAGAACAAACTGCTGGGAGTGGGGAGCACTGAGCAACCTATTTGTCCCTAGAGGAATGGTTCCAGCCAAGCAACTTGTAGTTTATTGGCCATTTTGGGTCAATTCCTGGCTCTTTTCAACCCCCTGATATAAAGCCTTTTTATGCACGCTTTTTCACTTGTAAAAGACTCAGCACAGCTCCTCGTGGTGTCCTGCAGAGTTCTACAAGCAGCAGAGAGTGAAAGAGTGACTTTCCTGGATTTTTAAGTATTTTTTTCTGGCTTTCGCTTTAATTACTGCATCTCGACTGCATTTTGCCTATAAAACAGCTCTGCATATTGTTTTTACTGTACTTGTGTAGATTTTAATCTGTTAGCACTTTAAAAGTTATTTTTGGTTAATTTAACTGTTAGGCTAACACACTCAAGTGCGCCAGCCGTTTTATAGCATTTACTGTTTGCTACTGTATCTTTTTCTTCTGTCTCTGTAAAAAAAAAGGAAAAAAAAACAAAAAAATCCTTGTTTTCCCACTTTTCTGAACTAGAATAGTCCAGTCTTCAGATTTTGCTGATCTCAGGGCTTTGTCTTAGTTCCTGTGCTATCCATATCCTTATTTGGATAAGAGGAAGCTTCTTTGTTTACCAGTGGGAGTGTGGAGCACTGAGCAACCTATTTGTCCCTAGAGGAGTGGTTCCAGCCCAGCAACTTGTAGTTTATTGGCCATTTTGGGTAAATTCCTGGCTCTTTTCAACCCCCTGCTATAAAGCCTGTTTTTGCATGCTTTTTCACTTGTAAAAGACTCAGCACAGCTCCTCGTGGTGTCCTGCAGAGTTCTACAAGCAGCAGAGAGTGAAAGAGTGACTTTCCTGGATTTTTAAGTATTTTTTTCTGGCTTTCGCTTTAATTACTGCATCTCGACTGCATTTTGCCTATAAAACAGCTCTGCATATTGTTTTTACTGTACCTGTGTAGATTTTAATCTGTTAGCACTTTAAAAGTTATTTTTGGTTAATTTAACTGTTAGGCTAACACACTCAAGTGCGCCAGCCGTTTTATAGCATTTACTGTTTGCTACTGTATCTTTTTCTTCTGTCTCTGTGAAAAAAAAAGAAAAAAAAAAAAAACAAAAAAAATCATTGTTTTCCCACTTTTCTGAACTAGAATAGTCCAGTCTTCAGATTTTGCTGATCTCAGGGCTTTGTCTTAGTTCCTGTGCTATCCATATCCTTATTTGGATAAGAGGAAGCTTCTTTGTTTACCAGTGGGAGTGGGGAGCACTGAGCAACCTATTTGTCCCTATAGGAGTGGTTCCAGCCCAGCAACTTGTAGTTTATTGGCCATTTTGGGTCAATTCCTGGCTCTTTTCAACCCCTTACTATAAATCCCATTTTTGCATGCTTTTTTACTTGTAAAAGACTCAGCACAGCTCCTCGTGGTGTCCTGCAGAGTTCTACAAGCAGCAGGGAGTGAAAGAGTGACTTTCCTGGATTTTTAAGTATTTTTTTCTGGCTTTCGCTTTAATTACTGCATCTCGACTGCATTTCGCCTAAAAAACAGCTCTGCATATTGTTTTCACTGTACCTGTGTAGATTTTAAACTGTTAGCACTTTAAAAGTTATTTTTGTTTAATTTAACTGTTAGGCTAACACACTCAAGTGCGCTAGCTGTTTTATAGCATTTACTGTTTGCTACAGTATCTTTTTCTTCTGTCTCTGTAAAAAAAAGAAAAAAAAAACAAAAAAATATCCTTGTTTTCTCGCTTTTCTGAACTAGAATAGTCCAGTCTTCAGATTTTGCTGATCTCTGGGCTTTGTCTTAGTTCCTGTGCTATCCATATCCTTATTTGGATAAGAGGAAGCTTCGTTGTTCAACACTGGGAGTGGGGAGCACTGAGCAACCTATTTGTCCCTAGAGGAGTGGTTCCAGCCCAGCAACTTGTAGTTTATTGGCCATTTTGGGTCAATTCCTAGCTCTTTTCAACCCCCTGCTATAAAGCCCGTTTTTGCACGCTTTAGTGCGTTTTTGCGCGATTTAGCGCAAAGTTGCTCATAGAGCAGCATCGGGCAGCGCCGGTTAATCAAGTTTAAACTATTTCTGGCTCCGTAAAGTCTGATCTTCAATTTTTCCCTTAGAACTGCTCTACTTGCAATCTCAACAGCCTATACTCTATCTGAAAAGCTCAGCACTTGCTCCTAAAGCATTTTTTATACAGGTAAAGCACTTTTAAACAAAAGAAAGTACTTCATTCACCTAAATTCCCTTGATTACCCATTTCCCTATAGGTCCTTTCTGACTCAGTTACACAGCAATCTTTTTCACTATTTCTAGCATGTCGAAGGGTCAGTTGCTGGCATCCTCTCCTGTTCAGCTGGTGAATCTGGGAATCTTGAGGCAATGTTACAATTGCCTCATGTACACAGACAACCCTCTCCTTCTCCCAACAAATACAAATATATGCGAGAGATGCAACTATATAGCCAAACTGGAGGCTGAGCTCTCTCAATTCATTACTGGCAAGACCAGTCAGGAGGAGACGGTAACCACACACTCCACAAACCCATTCTCACATAGAACTATCACAACTGCAAACCAAACACATAAACACACAAAAACATACTCAGAGGCGCTGATTAAAAATCTACCAAAACAACAGAGGCCTCCAAAGCAGACACCCAAGCAACCGCCACCTCAAGACATAGCACATGCAACACATAGTTCACAAAGTCAGTGTGATAAACAGTCACAGCCCTTAAGGCCAAACAACATGCCAGACACACTTGTAATAGATGACTCCATAGTCAGACACACTGACGTCCCGCTCACCAGACTGAACAAGGAAAAGCTCACAGTAAGCTGCCTGTCGGGAGCTAGAATCCGCCACATAACACAAGCACTCAGGTCACTCCACAGCAAGTACAAATATGACTCAGTCATTGTACATGCCGGTGTGAACGACCTGAGATGTACCTCCCTGGACTACATGAAAAGAGACATAGAGGAGCTCTCTGATTATGTAGCCCAGGCCGGTATGACCCTGACCCTGAG
Source organism: Protopterus annectens (assembly GCF_019279795.1). Classification (NCBI taxonomy): domain Eukaryota; kingdom Metazoa; phylum Chordata; order Ceratodontiformes; family Protopteridae; genus Protopterus; species Protopterus annectens. Next base: position 554,314,077 of record NC_056728.1, read on the forward strand.
CAGTATCTTACCCTCACCAAGAATGATGCCACAGTACAAAGACAAAATGATCAGTTTTAACAATTGGCTTAATTAATGGTGCCATTCTAAGGGGATCCAATGTCTGTCTGCTTGGGATGACATGCTTGACAAGCCACGCTGCTTCGCAAGGGATGGCTTGCACCTGTCACCCCTGGGCTTCCGGATATTGGCCAAGGCTCTTGCCACCCCCATAGTGCCTTTTTTAGGCAAGGCTCAAATGACAAACCTACCTCCCTAGAAAACACAAGTGGAAAAAAACTAAGGGTAATGCTGCTCAATGCCAGAAGTCTAAACCTCAAGATGCACGCCCTCGAAGCCCTCCTCAGTATGGAGAACATCGATGTCTGTGCAGTGACTGAAACCTGGTTCAAGGCTCCTGAGAGCACACCAGCACTATCAGGTTTTACCTCATATCATGCTTTCCGGCCCCAAAACTTGGACCGAACCACAAAAGGAGGGGCAGTATCCATATTCAACAAAGATACCCACACCTCCAGGTTAGTGGCAATGCACGAAGCATCGGAGACCATCCAGGTGCAACTAACCATAGGCAAAACTGCCTTACAATTTGTAGCATGCTACAGATCACCCTCTCAAACTCAGGAACCCTACACAGCCTTCCTGAAGACACTGGAGAGTATGAATGTCTCTCCAAATACCATCATATTGGGAGACTTCAACTACCCGAACATAGACTGGGAACATTACTCAAGCCCCAACACCCTAGCCCAAAGGTTCCTAGAATTCATAAACTCAAATGCGATGGAACAACTAGTCACCATTCCCACAAGAGGAGACAATATACTAGACCTGATCATCACAAACATGGGGACAAAATGCTCCACACCGGAAGTATATCCCTCCTTGGTAAGATCAGACCATAAATTAATCTCACTGGAAATCCACATCCCGCCCCCACCCCCTGCACAAAAGACCACAGTGAAGAACTTCTCAAAAGCCAACTTCACACTTCTTAAGGCTGAAGTGGTATCCTTCAAGGCCCCTGAGCCAGTGGAAACCACAACCTACACTGCTGAATCCTTTACAAATGCCTTCTACGGGCACCTTCAAGAATGCATGGATCATGCAATCCGAAATAAAACCAAGACCCATTCCCCCAAAGGCAGGTGCCCAGTCTGGTGGACCCCAGCCATAAACAAACTTTACAACAGGAGGAGGAAGCTACTACATGACAGAGCATAATCCCTAAAAGGGAAGGCATCTCTGATCAGTACTAGCAAAAAACTACGATCACTCATAAAATCATCCAAGGCCAACTTTGAGAGAAAAATCGCAAAAGACACTAAAGACAATCACAAGGCCTTCTTTAGCTATGTTAGAAACCTGGGTGGAAACTCCCATATATGCTCAGAGTTAGTCCAAAATGACACAAAATGCACTGAACCCACTGACATTGCCAACATTCTGGCAGACAGGTTCAGTGCAAATTTCTCCTCCCCCTCCCCCCCAAAAGGAGAAATAACCATCCCAGCAGAGTGTAGCCTCCCTAACATCTCAGATGCCCAGGTGAGAGCTGCCCTCTCTAAAGCAAAAAACACAGCATCAATGGGACCGGACGGTGTCCCGGGCTGTGTGCTACATGAACTCCAAGAGGAACTAAACCCACACACAAGGCTGCTGTTTAATCTTAGCCTTACTACAGGATACATACCCACAGAGTGGCGTACGGCAACAGTGGTCCCACTTCACAAAGGCGGTGCTTCTACGGACCCTGGAAATTACCTCCCCATAAGCTTGATGAGCCTGGTCTGCAAAGCTATGGAGAGGATCATTATGGAACTCATAAACAAAGACATTGGGGACCTACAGACATTGGATCCTACCCAATTTGGCTTTGTCAAGGGAAGATCCTGCCTTTTGAACTTGGTCGACTTTTTTGAAACAGTCACAAAGGCCATTGATGAGGGTAAGGCAGTTCACACAGCCTACCTTGACCTTGCAAAACCCTTTCACACAATACCCCACTCGGGCATCATAGACAAACTCACCAGCTTAAATGTAAACCCATACATTACAAGATGGGTTGCAAATTGGCTCAAGGACAAAACCCACAGGGTCAGAGTTGCTGGAGCTATGTCAGACTCTAAACCAATCACAAGCGGTGTCCCACAGGGCTCAGTCCTGGGACCCCTCTTGTTCGGCATTAATTTTTCCGAGGTACAGGCAAACATAGGAGGATTATGGCTGACAAAGTTTGCAGATGACTGCAAACTGGGCGCCATAATTGATACCCCAGCAGACACAAACATCCTTCACAGAGGCCTCATAGAAATGGATAATTGGTGCCAGAGCCATGGCCTTAAGCTGAACGCCAAAAAATGTATAGTCATACCCTTTGGGAAAAACAAGGTACCCACAAATTACCACATAGGTGGTAATCCATTAAGTACGGAAGAGGTAATCAGGGACCTAGGGACCCAGGTTGACAGTAACCTCTCATTAGACACTCACATTGCCAAAGTGGTTAGGAAGACCTTCTATATTGCCCACCTTATCATGAAGGGTTTCACATCTAGATCAAGAGAGGTCATTGTGACCCTGTACTCTTCTCTTATCAGGCCAATGATTGAGTACAATGCCCCATTTGGGATATATCTTACCCGACACCTGCAGCAGTTGGAAAGACCCCAAAAGTTCCTCACCAAGAGGATAAAGGGTCTTAAACATATGTCATATGCTGCCCGACTGAAAAATCTCCAGCTCTATTCAGTCGCATACCGCCTACTCAGAGGTGATCTGTGCCTGACGTACAAGGCCATGTCCAATCAGGAATTAATGGACATGCTCCACCTCAGAAAATCCAAATCCATCAGAGCCATGAGAGCAAGAGACTTAAACATCAACACAGAAATAAATAGGACGTGCTGGAGGGACAGATTCATAACCCAGAGGCTCCCTACACTCTGGAACAGAATCCCTATCCATGTCAGGCAGAACCCCTCACTAACTCTATTCAAGAGAAATCTTGACGAGTGGATGGGAGATCGTAGGTTTACCCCGGGGGTCATCTCTGTGTCACTACTAGACAGAGGCACAGTAAACTAAACCCTAAATGGGTATAGTATTCTCATCCCAAGGGGAGGTGAAAGCCACACACACTCTGGCTAGGCTTATAAATGCCCTAGGGCAGATAGCCTAGTACGAACCTATGAACCTATGGTTATATGCACTTATCTTGCTGTCATTTTGCAGCCTTGGCGTTGGACAGTGGAAGTGTTGTACACAGTGTATTAGTACAGCCTTCTTACAGCTAATTGAAATATTTCCTTATCTGGCAGACCTGGGGAGGAAATTTCTGTTAACACTACCTGACTGTTTCTACACATATTCACATATTCCTGGGTGGTTATGCATGCAGTTTACTACCCCTCCTGGGATTGCCTGTTTGTGCAAAAATGTACACCAAAGTTGTGTTTCAACACAATGAGTTACTGAGGAACTGCTGTCTCTTGCTTGACTGTTTTCTGCCTAATACTATCTTGGTTGGTCAATCTGACCTTGTAATTCTGACATTCATGCATGGCAGATAGTTCTTGTACTGTGTATTAATACTTTGACAAATTACAATCTGGAAAGCAATGGTTAACACAAAGCACTGCTGTAGGGGATGCAGTATAATAGTTTACACATTACTTTTCAGGAATCAGATCTTGCTGCATGGAACATTTCATATAGCTTGATCTCCTGTTTTACAGCTCCACAATTTTTGTCAGATGAGCCTCAATTAATTCATGCTGTCAGAGCCATAGTTGCTGTGCAGAACCTGTACACATTTAGATTCATGCCACCACATGCCAAAGTAAGCACAACACTTTGGCGTTTTTAGTTTTATTGAAGGGTACTGGCACTTTTATTGATAGATGTCCTGTACAGCAATATTACTCTGCTAATGTCCCATTTATTCATTACACACAGTACACATTTTAACCTACTGGCAGTTGACATTCTACTCCTTTCCATTTATTTGCCCTGAATATTGCAAGCTAGATTTGTACTCACCAGCCTTCCGATGCAGCCTTAGCAACCTGCTGACATGGTTGTCTATGTTCGCAGCCCTCTCAACTGCAGCTGTACAGGAGATAAAGAAATATTTATGCATACCTATCAATCACATATGCAAGCTGGACTTTGGTAAATACTAATTGATACTGATACTTACAAATTTTTGGGACACTCTGTGCCTATGCGTCTTGGGTCCACTGGTCCAAAAGCTCCCTCTTCTTACTTTTGAGGTCAGCGAAATGCTGCCAGACCTGCTCACCAGTTCAAGCGATGCCAGCAGCACTGGTGAGATCATGCTCGAGATGGTCCCAGGCCTCAGCTTTGTATTGGGAGCCCTGGTACTGGCCCTGCACCAGTCTCTCCTCATGGTCTTTCACTAGGAGTCCATCCATGTTCCTGGACTACTGAATGCCCCAGCATTTCGCCTTTAACCATGAACCCTCTCATATGCCAGCCATAGTGCCTGCAAAGATAAGCTACAAATGGTTATGGCTGTATTCCCACCTGCAAGGTTTAACTAGAGCCAGATTCCTGCCCTTTGCTGTTGCTGGACCATTTTGAATATGCTGAGCTAGATTTAGTGATGCGCAAACCTGCTTAGCTCAGGCTGGTAGTGATTAAAGGGATAGATGTTGAGCACTGCTTACCAATCCGCAAATCCGCTTAGCTGGGCTACTTATTGCTTAGCATTTACATTTAAGCAATGCTTACATCAGGTGAGCATAGCTGCGCACTACTTAGCATTGTTCATATTTCAATTTATAAAGTATCAGGATTGTGGGATTGGTTCATCATTACTGACATATTATAATTTTATGTTTACCTTCCATGCCATCCCTCTATGTGTTTTCATTAAATTATATTCTTGTGTGACTGTACTGTATGGGGCACTTGTGTTTATATGGGGGTTTCACATATTTTCTAGACTGACATCTCAGTTTTGGACCTGCTACACTACCCTGGTTGACAAGGTATATAATTTGGGTTTACAAAAATAATTTTAACACTACTTTCCCATTAAAAAATGAGTTGCCTGTCTTGGTACTTGAACCATGAATGCCTGCATGTAAAGCCAGGACTCTAACCACTACACTCTCTTGGCTTGGATATTTCATCTCTAGATTTGCATTTATCTCCTATGGGATGTTTATGCTATGCTAAGTGGAGGGCCATAATGTGCACACCCACTTAGCTAAGCTTAAACATGCCTTAGGCTAGAATAAAGTATATATCATTATTATATTATTATGTTATATAAGTGAGTCTTGTTGTGTTCTGACAACTCATTGAGGGCTGCAATCATGAAATAATGACATTCATTTGGCTTTCAGGTTTCTATCCTTCAGGGACTCCTGCTAACACATATCCTGTTTTCTATCAACTTTCTAAGTGTGTGAAGGCAATTTTTTAGACGTGTCCCTATTTTATTATTTATCCCCCCGATTATTTGTGCCTTTGTCAACATGCACTGCTGTAAGGGGAATAATGGCATGCATTTGCTTTCAGACCTCTACCCTTCTGTAATTCATGCTAATGCATGACCTCTTTTCTATCAACTTTCTAAGTCTCATGGGCAATATGTGTGTTTTGTCCCTTTTAAGGGATTTATCCCCATTATTTGTGCATTTGCACATATTTACTGCTTTAGCAGGTTGCGGAGGTGTTGTACAGCACTTTGGCAATGCAGGGTGTGTGTCACAAAACCTGTTACACACACCCTGCATTGTTTTCTTCATGCCGGTGTTTATTTCAGTGTCTGCAGATACTGAAATGATCATTATTTCATTTCATTGTCTGCAGACACTGAAATACTAGCATAATGTTAGAGTAAATCCCTAATGTTATGCCAGTTTGATTTAGAAAGTGCCATATGGCACTTTCTGAGTGCAGAGGGAATTTTCAATGTCCATGCACTATTTGGACACACCCCCTGCACTCATTCACGGTTCATGTCCGTATAGGTAGTACAGCAGTGAGCTTTCATGAATATGCAAGGTGCACTGCTGTGCTATACGGATATGAACCATTCCTTGCACAAATAGTTTTATTCTTGCACAGAATTTATTGAATCTCAGGGCATGTCTTTGATTTGCACTCTCTTTACGACTTCACTTTCTGCTTTATTTACTTAGAGCAGGACAAGTTCTGTTCTCACACTTGCAGCACCATGGCTTCAACAGAAAATATTTTATTTTCCACTGCGCAATCATAGTCTAGCTTTTTGTTATAGCCTCAAATGTCATATAGTTTTTGCACTGTTTCACATTATTAAGAGTGCCAAGAGAATTGTATTGCTTTATTTTAGGTCTCTTATACTCTATTTTATTTTATTTTATTGTTTTAACTATAAATGTTTCTTGCATCTAACAAAATCACGCAAACTCTCCAGTGTCAAAGTCTCAGTCTTGTGCACTTCTTAGTGCAAAAGGCATTTTCAACAAGCTCAACTAAATCAGTGCATTTCATTTTTCAAAGTCCCTTGATCTTTTCACCATTACAGAAACTTGTTTCAGAAATGACCAGCACAGCTTAAACCATTTTTCAAAAACTGATATTACCACATAAATACATGCTTTGGCATTCTTACTGGAGGTTGTGTTATCTTACTTCACCGATCAACTCTCAACCTCTCTGTAGTAACACAAGCTAACCCCAGTTAATGACCATGAGTCTAACTGGATTCTTATTAAACGTCCAACCAAGGGCTATCACCATCTTTATGTTGCAGTTGCCTATCTACTGCTGCCTACCTTTTTGGCAAAGTTCATATCTTTGATAAGTAATAAATATTCTGACCAACATTCCTCCTGACAAACACATAGTTTCCCTTGGGCACTTTACTTTCAGTTCCTTAGGCCCACTGCACCTTGACATCTCAGATTTCCTTGCCAGCCTCAAACTCCTCCAATTGGCAACTGTACCTACCATAACTTATTTTCAATCTAACCAGCACACATCCCTTGACTTCATAAATAACCCCGCCTCAACAATAGCTAAAGTATCATATATCACCCACCTTCAGTAACCACTGCTCTTTAACATTTCATGTACAAATTCTAAAAATAAAGTATTCTTTTAACATTATTTCCCACTGACCAAAAACTTCCCCCAAAAAAACTAGCTGAAATCCCACCTTGCAATAGCAGACTGGTCCCAAATTCTCAACTTCACCAATCCAATCTCTGCTGCCAACCTATTCTCACATTTTTTACTAGACCTTCAAGACATACTTTCTTATACTCTGTAGGGTATTTAAATATAAAAAGGATGATTGTCTCTCAAAAGAGTTGAAAACTCTAATGCGTTTACATAATGAAGTTTGAAAATTCTGAAAAATAACTTCACTCCTAATTCAAGGGTGCAATACATGAAGTTACATAACATTATGAGGCAAGACACATACAGGTATAAAGCTAAGTACCTCAAATCATAACAAATAACCCTCCTTCGTTCCCCCAAACAATTCTGGCATGAGGTAAATAACATCTCTATTAGAAATTCACCTAAAGAAGTCTGGTCTTTGGGCTATATTCCTTGCTATATTGCTAGCCTCTCACCTGCTGTTTTTCTCAAATAATTCTCCAGTCTTCTCATGCAGCAGAACATTGCATCCTCTTCCACACACATTCACTGAAATCCCTCAGTAAACCATCCACCCTTTTACATCTCCAAAATCACAAGAAAATACATAGTACCTTTACTATAAGAGATTCTTCTAGACTTTCCCTCTGGTCCTGATAACTTCTGAGCTTGGTTCCCTTACCTCTGCAGAGAGCAGTATTTATTGACCTTACCTGGGCCTCTGACATGGTTGACCACTCAAGCCCCTTAACTCACATACAAGATATGTGTATAAGCTCAATATATGTGTATAAGCTCTGAATCTACACAGTTGTTCAAGGAATTCCTGACAAACCAAACTAAACAGTTAAAATAGGATGTGCCTTATTAAATATAGCCTTCACACATTCAGGGGTTCTCAGAGATACCAATATTATTCTTCATTTTTGTAAATAAACTGCCTCTTGATCCCCTTCATCCACAACTATTACTTTATGCTGCTGACATGATTATCTATAGATCCAATGTTTCACACAACATCATCCAAAATCAAATTCAGGCTGACCTTCTACAACTGAATAATTGTCTTAGTTCTAAAAAAAGCACTTCTCACCCCCCTCCCCAAAAAAAAAAATAACACATCCATGCTGTTTGGCACTAAGAAAAGACTCACTAAAGCCACTAGCCCTAGCCTTGTCCATATCAAAGACTCAAGCAATGACCTGTTTGTACCCACCATGAGCATTTAGCTTGACCAGCCCCTCAACTTCCAAGACCACATTCAGAAAGTCAGATCCAAAGTCAACTATTCTGGGGATAAAAGATAATCTTATTTCCCCTAACAACCTGCTAGAACAACCTTGGGCAAATGTGTCTGACTTGCCCGACTAGAATATGGCCTTACCCTATTCAGCAGTGCCTTACAAAAAACATTACCAAATTATACTCTCTTTCTAATAAAATCATGCATTTTCAGCAGTTTCATCACCAGCTCCCAGTCAGTGTCAAGCAGGAATGGAAATCAAACCAGAAGTAGATAAAAATCAGGCAGCAACTGAATGTTTCAAAAAAAACAAAAGAAAGAATATAAGGTGAAGGACCAGTTGAGAAGGCAAGAAATCTGGAAAATGCATGCATATAGTTGCAAGTATAGAAAACTTCTGGAAGAATATCATGTTGATCAGGAACAAATAGAGGAATGGTAAAGGAGAGGCAAATTCAAACCAAAACATGATACTGGCAGCCCAAAATAGTGGGCTACATACACACTGGTTTACAATGTCCATTGAGCATGCGGGAGAAACAGACAAATGTAGGTTTTGTAAAACGTATTTGCAAACAGTCGCACACCTCATTGCTGGTTGTGACATACCAATGGCAGAAGGACTGTATACTGAAAGGCATAATAATGTGGCAAGACTGTTGCACTGGGGTTTGCTCAAACATTATGGCATTGAAGTGGTTGAAAAACAATGGAAACATGAGCCACAAAACATCATAGAAAGTGATGAAGTTTATATCACATGGGATCACCCATTACTAACAGTTCAAAAGATAGATGCTAGGAAAACCAGCTATAGTGGCCCGTGAAAAGAAGACAAAAGTAGCATTGATCATTGAAATCACCACACCGAGTGACTATAGTGTCTTGCGTGCAGAGAGACACAAAGTCATAAAATATCAAGATCTGCAGGCAGAAATGAGAGCAATGTGGAAGAAAGATACCCAGACAGTTCCAATAGTATTAGGAGCAACAGGTCTTATAAAAAAATAATCTACAATTGTATTTAGATATGTTACCAATCCATGTAACCCCATAAGAATTGCAGAAGGAGTCATTACCGTGCACAATGGGAGTGCTGCGATGAGCACTTTTGGCTGATATCTAAGATTAAAACAATACTAATTTCATGAACTTTAATTATACTTTGACTTAGGAATGGGGTCCATTCCCATCATGGTTTTAAAAACTCAAAAGATTTGGAGAAATTAAGAAAGAGAGATGATAAGGGTCCAAATGGAGTGATGATAAGGGTCCGAATAGAATGATGATAAATCAGCAAGCAATGGAGAGTAGTTTTGCTGGAACTGAATTCATCCTCAAATCCTGATGAGTACTTTCATAAGGTGGACCCTATTTTTTTGCAAAATCTCACAAAGATGGCACTAATATATAGACTGTATTTTATATAGCCTATATCATGGACAGAAGTAGGTAAAAAAATAAAAAAGATAACTGGGTGCACAAGTCCAAGGATAAAAACGTGCCCAATCCCGGTGAGTGCACTGGTGCCAGGACTAGAAAAAATGACAGTGTAGAATCCTCAAGGCACAGAAACATTCCTACAATGGGGTTAGGCCAGGCTCAGGGGGAGGATGTCCCTCCTGTTGTAGAAGGAAATAGTAGTCCCCAAAAATCACAAAAACTGATTATGTAAGAAGCCCAGAATTTCCAGATAGAAGATATACTAAAAGATTAAGAGAGAAATTGGAGGAAAGAAAAATACTTTCAGAAGAAAAACTGTCAGGAGCTTCAAATGCAAATATGTGTTCATTAACACAACAGACTTATGAAAAGCATTATATAGACCAAGAAACCTTTGGCCATTTGGAAATAGAAGCAACTAAGGAAGTGTGAAAATTTAAAGAACAAAATCTAGAGATTTTTGAAAGCTATAAAATAGATATATGAACACAGGAAAGAAAGAGAGATCTAATATGGTGCAATATTTACATAAAGGAGAAAGCCAAATTAATTGATTCAAAAAAGTAGCCTCAAAGATATTTGAAGAGAAATACAGGCAAAGGCATCCAGATATGGAAATTTTCACAATACAAAAATAAGATTACAAAGAAGGATCATAGAACAGAAGATTAGTAAAGTAGAAGTTAAAAAATAGAAGCTGAAGTTATGGAACACCTGCAAAGTGAAAGATTTAGTGTAGAAAGCCTAACACAAGTTATATCACAGCAAGATGGAGCAATGTGTCCCCCAAGTAAGCAGAAACAGGAAGAGCAGGAGACATCTGAAGAAGAAATATGGACATAGGAAAGAAAAACGGATTCAATATGGTGCAATATTTATGCAAATATTAAAGCAAAACTAATCAATACAAAAATAGCAGAACCAAAGAAATTTTAAGAGAAATATAGGCAAAAGCAACCGGATATGGAAAATTTTACAATACAAAAATGAGAAAACAAAGAGGAAAAGTAGAAAAGAGGATTAGTAATGGAGAAGTGACAGAAATAGAAACTGAGTTCATGGATTACCTGCAGAGTGAAGGATCTAGTGTAGAAAATCTAACTCTGATAACACCACAACAGGATAAAGCAATGGATCCCCAAATTAGAGAAACCAGTGGAATGGGAAACATCTGATCATATGAAGATACTTTGGAGTCCTCCATTAGAAATCAGTACAAAAGTTCAGCTGGAGATGCACAACAAAGAAAAGAGCAGTAAAAAAACTGTGGTAACTCTGACGCAGTCAATGTTGTGGAGTGAGGGTCTATATTACAAAATCGAACAATAAAAAGAGCGTACATTGTTTTATCAAACACTAAAAGTAGAAAGCACTGAATGCCGAACATACAGAACAGCATTTTTTTTCCCAGGGAAAAAATCACGGGGTGGTTTTCGGGACTTTGCCATTTCATCCATTGTGGTGTTATCTCGGAGTTGGCATATTTAAGTAGGGGTGTGTGGGGGGGGACAGCCCCCCCACATTGGGGGGGGGGTATGGGATCAAAGCCCCTCACTTTATTTTGTATTTGGATTTTATTTATTTATTTATTTGCATTTGTTTAACCAGGATAGTCCATTGGGCCCGAAGAACCCGTTTTCAATGGAGTCCTGGGGAGAAAAGCTCCACATACAGATTACACAAGGATGAGGATATACATATACATTACATTTGAGTTAAACTTTGTACAATGCATGTGATTAAACATGTAGAGAGAGCTAAAAAACACAGGTTATAAGGGCTATGCTATATATATATATATATATATATATATATATATATATATATATATATATATTTTTTTTTTTTTTTTTTTTGTATTGTAAAATTTTCCATATTCGGTTGCTTTTGCCTATATTTCTCTTAAAATTTCTTTGGTTCTGCTCTTTTTGTATTGATTAGTTTTGTTTTTTATTTTATTTTTTATTTTTTTTTTTTTTTGACGAGTAGCGATTTTTTTCCCTGGGAAAAAATCACTGTTCCGTGTGTTCGACAATTGCTGCTTTTAGTTTTTAGTGTTCGATAAAAGAGCATTTGTGCTTTTTATCATTCAACGTCATGATATAGGCTCGTGGAGTGATAGGCCAATGAGTTCTCATATGAAAGACCAACGGATGACACAGGATGAAACTGAAGATAATATGGCATAGGAAGATGCTCTGGAACTTTCTATAGAATGCCCACATGAAATGGAGAAAAAAGAATGTGCCCTCAGTTTAGAAGAAAATAAGCTAAGAGAAGAGTAGCTTGCTTTAAAAGAGATGGACTGACACATTAAGATTAATGAAAGAGATAAACTAATGAAAGTCAATAAAACCCAAAAAGTTGAAAGCTTGCTAAAGCAAATGAACACAGTAATCAGGACTATTTATAGAAATTCATATGATATAACAGAAGTAAATAGGATATATTACAGTGCAGCTAAATTAATAACAGATATATAGTCTTACCACAAAAACAGAGGCAGTAAGGGAAAGGAAAGGGAGAAATCAAATGCCATCATGGAAGTATCGAATAGAGAAAATTATCAAGCCATTAAGACAAGGAGTGTCATTGTTAGAAGAGTAAAAAAGAGGGAACAGATAAACAGAATACTCGGAAAGAGAGATATAATAAAAGCAATGTCCAGTATTAAAACAGATCAGGATCAATCATGCACTTTTGCAAATAATAAATTAAAAATATCAGCGCAGACAGAAAAACATATAATCTATGCAGATATATATAAAAGAAAAGTATAAAGTAAACAATTTATTGATGACCCAAAAGAGTTTCATAGAGAAGTGGAAACAAGTCAAAATGAATTGAAACAGCACCAAAAAATGATGAAATAGATACATTTTGGAGAAATATCTATGAAGATCTTGCAGAATGTAACAAAGATGCTGAATGGATTAAAGAAGTAAAAGAAAGAATAAGACATTCAAATGTACAGGAAATGAAATGGGATGACGTAAGGGCCAGATAAATTGAAACAAAGTTAAGAAAAGTTCCTATATGGAAAACATCAGGCCCAGACGCAATACCTAACTTCTGGCTAAAACTAGTAATAGCTTTACATGATGATTTAGTCATCAGTAATAACTGTTTATATGCGCACTCTGAACAGATGCCAACGTGGTTAACAACAGGAAAAGCAACACTCCTACTTAAGAGTGAACCTGCAAGCTATCATAAAAACTATGGACCAAAGACTCGCCTTCTGATGATGTATAAACTATACAATAAAATTGATGCTGACGGAGTTTATACTCATTTAGAAGAAAACTCAATCATGGCAATAGAACAAAAGGGTAACAAAATAAAGTCATGTGGAACAAAGGATCTTTTGTTCTTAAATAAAGTCATAATGGAGAATTCTAAAAAGGGGAAGAATCTACATTTGGCATGGACAGAGTACCAAAAAGTCTTCAACATCATCACATATTCATGAATGAAGTGCTTAGAGATGTATAAGATGCACCCAAAATCAAACAACTACATTACAGTGACCATGAAACATTGGCAAAACACTTTGTAGCTAAGCCAATGATAAAGAAATAATTAATGCAGGGCTAAAAATTCAAGGAGGGATATTCCAGTGTGACCCTATATCACTGCTGCTCTTTTGTCTTGCCCTTAAACCATTAAGCTGTCTACTTAACAGACTAGGTCATGGTTATAATTTAACTTCCAGAAAACAATTTTCTTTTTTTTTTTGGATGATTTGGCTCTGAGAAAACTACAAAATATAATGACTTTTCTTCTTCTTTTTGTGGATGATTTAAAATTGTATAGTCCGTTAGATGAAGAGCTGAAAGCAAAATGAAAGTTGTCAAAACTTTCTTGGATGATATACAATGTCATTTGGTCTTAATAAATGTGCAAAAGCAACATTTAAAGCAGGAAATCTGCAGCACTAAGAAAATATCAGTGTGGAACAGGAATGTGATATAAAGGAACTTGAGCAGAAGGGAGTGTAAACATATTTGGGAATTGATGAAGGATAGACAGTAGAACATAAACAAATGTGAACAAAACTCAGTAAGAAATACTTTAGAAAATTAAAATTAGTACTGAAAACAGGCCTTAGCATGTAGGAACAAAGTCCAAGCTATAAATTAATTTACTCTTCCTGTTCTAATACCAAGGTTGTATAGTGCTTATTCTGATGGAGGTATGGGGCTCCTTGAAAATGATTACAAGTACAGATTTGCAATTGTGGGACTGCATACATATCTGCTGACCTCACCAGATGCAAACATAGTGAAAGTTTTAAAACATGAAGTGAGCACATCTAAGATGATTTCCCTGCTTAGTTTAGTAGAAGCATATCAGTGTCAAGTGGGAAGGGAATTCAAACTAGAAGTAGACAAAAATCAGGTAGCAACTCAATGTGCCAAAAAACAAAAGAATGGATATAACAAGGATAAAATAAGGCAAGAAATGTGGAAAGCCTAATAACTACTTCTTAGGTGCCAGCTTGGAATTTGTGCTTATATTTTTCCCTTGGTGAAAGGAGCACAATGCATTGATTTCTGACTGTTTTTGATTGGGCAGTGACTGCTTGTGCTAGACCTTTCTGATTGGTCTGGTTGCTATTCAAAGCATCTTCCTGGAAAAGACTACAACCAGCCGAAAGACACTTGCATCATCTGGGATAAGACTGTTGTTTACAAAAGAGTCTGGCCTGCTTATCTTGGGATTAGTGCTACTGTTTTGTTTCTGGTGAGAGAGGAAGCAAAGCAGCATTGTATCACGGCAGAGTGAAGCTGTAATGAGACCAGCACTAGTAATAGCCAGGCAGTAGCCTTTCAGCCAAATCCCCTCGTTTCATCATTCCTGATAAACCTGATTCTTTCTGTTCAGTAAGTACTGCTTCATTTGCTGCTCTCTAAACTGACTTCAGAATATCTCCCTAAATGCTTCATCCATAAATCATCAGGGTCTACTTATCAGTTTCCCTTAAAGTGTTTGGTTGTGCCCTATATAGACACAGGCACTTGAGTTGACAATTTTCCTACGCTTGACTTTCACCAGTACCTAGATACACACAGGGCAACTAGTTTGCAGTGATAAGCACTGCCCCCAGAGTTGCAAACCAGATACTCCTGACATTACTTTATATTCTCACGCCAACCATCTAATCAATAAAAAAGGGCCTGTTGCCATGGATATGAATGTTTTCACTATTTCCTTTACCGACTTGGTGGATATAGGCATCCTGAGGCAATGTAGAAATTGTCTCATGTTTACTGACAATCAGTTAATTCTCAAACAAACTGATATAGTATGTGAGAGACATATTTACTCAATGTCACTGGAGGCAAAGCTCTCACACACAAGCACTCCTAATTTCAATCAGATTGTTAGTAGCACACACTCTGTACCCATCTCACACAGTTCAAAGCAGGCACATAGTTCCACATATACTGAGGCACTTAAATACAACCTTCCTAAATCCCAAAGACCTCCTGGATGAAGTACACATAACAAATATCCTCAGCAGCCCCAAAAGCAATTTTTCAAATCAACACCCACAACACTATATTGACACATATAGCCAGATCTCATGGAACCTCTACTTCTTAGCCCATAAGGCAATCTACCACACAATACAACATTCTGCTGATTGGCGACTCCATTGTGAGACACACTGATGTTCTTCTTACCAGGCTGAGTAAGGAGAAAGTCAGGGTCAGTTGCTTATCAGGGGCCAGCTTCCACCACATTATGCACACACTCAGGTCATAGGACCACAAGTACCAGTAAGACTCAGTCATAGTCCATGTGGGTATAAATGACCTATAACATACCTCCCTAGATTATTTTAAGGGATATATCACTGAGTTCTCACTCTATATGTTCCAGGCTGGTATTAGCCTAGCATTGGGCAGCATTTTACCATTTCAAAGGATGATACCACAATATCAGCAGAAGATAATTGACTTTAATAATTGTCTTAGTTTCTGGTGTCATTCTAAAGGGTGTAATATTTGTCAGCATGGAAACAGATGGTCAGCAGACCACACTGCTTTGCCAGGGATGGCCTGCACCTCTCTCCTCTAGGCTTTTGAATATTAACTAAAACATTGTCCTCCCCCATTGTGCCTTTCTTAGGCAATGCCAAAATGAAAGCACTTTCAACATAGCAAATCAAAACCAAGAAAATCTAAAGGTGCTACTGCTCAATACTAGGAGTCTAAACAAAAAACACTCAACTTCCTACAAGCTGTCCTCACCCTAGAGAATGCTGATGTCTGTGTGGTCAGTGAGACATTGTTTAACGCCTTGGAGATTATACCAGCAGTGCAAGACTGTAAAGCCTTCCACACATTTCTACCACACATTTATTATACATTTCTACTACACAGCCAGGGACTAATGGTGGAGGTGTATCGATTTACATAAAAAATAAATATAGCCCAAGGCTAGTCAGACGGGGTAATGCACTTGTGCTTCTCCAAGTTCAAATCACAATAGACAAAATCCCATACCTCTTTCTTGTTAGCTATAAGTTCCCCTCTATGATCCAGTAAGCCCATACCATGCATTTAAACTTATTAGAAATACTCACCATCCAACCCAATACCATATTCATGGGCAGCTTTAATTACCCCATTATTAACTGGGAATTATATATGCTAGTAAACATACAGGCACAGAGATTCCTAGAGTTTGTAAACACAAACTCCCTGGACCAGATTGTCAGTACATTAACCAGGGGTGGAAACATACTGGATCCGGTCCAAACTAATATGGGAGAGTGCTACAGACCCACTAGTGTACTGTATTCATTGGTAAGGTGAGACCACAAAATGGTCTCCTTTGAAGTAAAAATAAACCCTGCAACCACAGATAACCCTGGAATATTGAGAAACTTCCCTAAGGCTAACTTCAGTTCCTACTATTAAGTAATAACCTGGAAAAATCAGGAGAACACTGCCAACTATGCAGAACTGCTCACAGAAACCCTTTACAAGCATGTTAATAGCTCCATAGAGACAGCTGTACCCACCAGAAAGAAGTACAGAGCTAACTTAAAAAACAAGCCCCCTTGGTGGAATCACATCAATAGGCTGCATAACAGAAGGAAGAAAATCATGGCATGAATTAGGGGGTGTAGACCAGTAGGATAAAAGCACTCTCATCAAACTAAACAAATAATTCAGTGGACAAATAAAGTCCACCAAAGCCAATTGTGAGCTAACATTGGCCTCACAGGCCAAGGACTACTACAAAGCATTCTTTAGCTATGTCCACAGTCTCAAAGGCAATACACAATTGTATGCAGATCTCATTGTTAACTGAGCCACTTATACTGAGACAGAAGATGTAGCAAACTTGATGGCTGACAAATTTAGTTCCAGCTTTATGACTCTTTCCCCCTCAACCTTTCCTCAGGAAATACCATCAGACATAACTCCCTCTCTTATCACTAGGGAACAGGTCCTTAATGCTCTCTCTAAGGCCAGGAGCACTGCATCAATGGTCCCAGAAAATATCCCAAGATGCCTTCTAAATAGCATGAAACATGACATATCAGGACCTCTGTAATTACTATTTAACTGTAGCCAACAAACACCCTTCATGCCTCATGGATCGAGAAAGGCAACAGTCTTCCCTCTGCACAAAGATGGGCCATATACAGACCCTGGAAACTACAGACCCATAAGTCTCACTAGTCTTATATGTAAAGTCATGGAAAGAATTATCATGGAAATGACCAATAGTGACATAGGAAACCTCCAGACACTAGAACCAACCCATTTTGGTTTTGTCAAGGGCAGGTCATACCTACTCAACCCGGTGGATTTCTTTGAGAAGGTCACCAAAGAAATGAATGATGACAAAAATGGATTATGTTGCCTAATTTGACCTGGCCAAGGCATTTGACACAAAGCCTCAATCAGACATTGTTGACAAATTCAAACAGTCAGGTGCAAACCCTTGCATCAGATGGTGGGTAGCCAGCTAGCTCACTGACAGGACCTAGGAAGTTAGAAATGGGGACTCCACCTCTACAAACATGTCGTTCACAAGCGTAGTCCATCAGAGATCAGTCCCAAGACTGCTCCTTTTTGGCATTTACTTCACTGTAGTCAAGATCAATGCCAGTGGCTTTTATCTGATTAAATTTGTAGATGACTGCAAATTAGGAGCAGTCATAAAATCCCCCACCAACACAAACGCTCTCCAGGAAGACTGATATTTTCTTAGTGCTGCTGACCCAAACAAATAACTCATGTCAGAGCCATGGACTGAAACTAAATGCCAAGAAATACATAATAGTATCCTTTGGAAGTTATCTACCCTTGGTAACTATAAAATTGACAAAACATCTATAAGAGTTGACCCAGTAGTCAGGGACTTGGGGACACACATAAACAGCAATCTGTATAGACTTTGACCATCACTTGTAAACAGTATTGAGAACATCACTCTATGTTGTACAACGTATAAACAAAATTATGGCATCTAGGCCCAAAGAAGTCATTGTTCCATGTATTTGGCATTTATCAGACCTATCATTGAGTACAATTGCTTAAAATAAAATATAGTGTGATTGTAATGGATGGTCCTGTGTGCATGCTGATTCTGCCATCAAGAACAACTTCTGCATGGCTCTCTCCCTTGATTACCAGGTTTTGAGAGTGGTATTCTGATGCCTTTTCTAACCTTTGGAGCTGGATAGCTAACAAATGAGCCATTAGTAGGACAGTCCTATGTTTAAAATCTATAATAAGAACTGGACTTCAAAGCTTTGGCATATGGTTTTGCCCCATAGGTTCTCTCCCAGTCTTTAAGGAATCCTTCCATATCCTTCCATATCAGCTGGCAATAAAAAACAAAAAGTCTGTGCCCCTTTATGATCAGCAACAACACTGCCTAATGCAAACAAAAGCATGTATGGCTCAACCAGCATCCTGTACCAGTACCACAAACTAATGTCCTATCCTCTCAGCTCTTGTGAAGAGCAAACAAAAAAAGAGACTTCCATGTAATGTTATGATCTCTATATTGTAGTGATTGGCTTACTACAGTCAGATCCACACTCCACCCGAGTTATCCTATTGAAGAGCCCCCCACCCCCACACACAGAGAAAAAAAAGTCCAATCCTTCTACTTGCAAATCAACCAGGTAACCAGATGCACAACATGCTGCCCCTCCCTCTTGTCCCAGCCATTCATGTCCTGTTTCTGTGCCCTGCCCCAACCATCCTTGACTACATTTTATTAATAAAATAATTTCTTCTTATTTTAAACTGTATCAAGCTGTTTGCTACAAATACAGCAAACAGTTGCTACAGCTTATAGGCTGCCTTCACAAAGCACTACAGTGCTCATGTTTTAGTTAAAAAAGAAAAGAAAAGAAAGATTCTCTATTTTTTACTTTTAAACTGTAGCAGTTTAGACTATACACAGAGAGTTACAGCACTCAAGTTTGTCTCCAAATGCAATACTGGCTTTTAAAAGCTGGTATTGCATTAAAAGGATCCACATCAGCTGATTGCGCACCCCCAACATTTTGCACCCAGGGCAGTTGCCCCTCTTGTCCCACCCTAGCTACGCTACTGACTCCAAAATTCATTTACCTTGCCCAGCATAGATAATGAACAAAGTTTTTTTTCTGTTTATTGAAGATGGCTTCCCTATATTCCAAGACTATCCTTACCATATAACCAGCAATTTTAAAACTGTTATTGTGATTTCGGGCATTGTAACCGTGGTGGTGGTGCTGCGGTAGCATTGTCGCCTCACAATAAGATGTTGTCCTGTTCGATTCTCAGCTAAAGCATCTTCTGTGTGAAGACATGCATGAATGGGCGTACCTTTGTTGAAGGTTGTACGTCAGGGCTGGCAACTCAGCATGTAAAAATCTACTGCCAATCATTAGCGGACCGGAGTCCCGCTGTGGCTTGCCGGGCCTAATGCACAGCCTTCAATGAAGGAACGCCCATTCACGCATGTCGCTACACAGAAGACACTCTAACTGAGAATCGAACGGGCAACATCTAACTGTGAGGCAACAATGCTACAATGTGTTATTTACTTCTGTCTTTTATGATTCTTGCATCAGATACTTTCTCTCTGTCTTACTCTCTTTCTTTATTCAAATGCCCTTTTTTCTAACACAGAACAATATTGTAACATAATAAATTCAATCAAACACTTATATGAACAGTAGAAACAGTTAAACATTGTGATAAAATGAACTTGAAAAAGTCTCCTCCTTTAATTTGTTTGTTATTTATGTAGACAAAAACCCAGTTTATTTACTATTATTGATCATCAGTCCATCATGATGGCTATATATATGCTTTAAAATTGTCAACACAGATGGTGGGAGCTTTCAGCCTTGCTACCTACTTCCTTATGAGTTGAGTTAGACTATACCAACTTTTTACACTTCCACTGTATTTCAATTTTCATCCACTGTGTCATTTCTATTTCACCCGGGAAATCTTATAGCCTGTTATGTGGAATGAGGCACAGTTTGCTATTATTTATAATATTCTCAAAATTTGAATAATTCAGTGCTGCACGTTTTCATTTCAGCCTAAAATCATATTCTCCCACTTATATTTTGTCTAGTGCTCCCATTATTTTAAGCCCACTGCAATCTTGGCCTTCCAATAATGATGGCTTCCTGACTTGCTATTCCTAAATAAAGTCATTATGATCCCTCTTATCTGGCAGATCTTTTTCCACTTCCTATTAATAGGTTTTCTCCATGAAAAAAAAAAGCAATGTGCTCAGCAAGGCTGTATCATACTGTTGCACTTGCCCTTTGTGGTAACCCCAAAAAATAAGTTAGCTCTGTGAGAGGCCTTCTTCACAGCCACAAGTGTCAGTGCAATTCCTATAGATGAAAAAAATGTATATCCAGTTTCTTAACTCTCAAATGTTATGCTTCCAGGAACTGTTAGTGACTGTTAGGTACATTTTTTGCAATCTACTAGGAGTAAAAAGATATTTGTGCAAGTATTTCAAAGCAAAAAATTTTCTCGCCTCACGTATACCTCAATCTCCTGTGCTTATGTTGATAGTCAACCTAACACTTCTTTCCAACTCTTCTCCACTTTAAGCTTAATATCTGATTTCAGAGTTTCTGTTACATTATATAATCTTGATATCAACACTTTATTCTTCAATTTTATGCCCAAATTCCTCCAAGAATTTGCTCCACAATGATATCTCTTGTTATTGTGCTTACTTTTCTCTTTGTAATATTATATCCCTTTCTGAACCCTTTCTGTACAGTGTAATCCTTCAGTCTTTCTTTTGATTTCTCTTTAAATATTGTCTAAGACACAAAGACTTGTGCTTTGGACAAATGCCCCCAGTATTTGTACTTCAGATACTTGTCAATTCATGCCATATATTTTAACCACCACCTTTTATTATGGCACAGACTTTAGTCAGAACAAAACAGTTTCTAATTTCCTTCAATTTGTCTACTTCTACTAACTAGATATGTCCCTCATTTATCTTTTCCATATGTTAGTCCCTTGTGGGCTTTCTTTAGCTAAAGGCAAGTGATCACACGGAACCCTGTTTTTCTTGTCTTCACATAAATTTCCTTTGTGCAGTGCCTAAGTTCCTAAAAATCTCATGGGTTCATTGATACAGTTTGAAAACAATGTAATGTTACAAAGAAAAGAAACATTTGAAAGCCTAGAACCTTCTGGTCTAGATCAAAATCCAATACTATTTTCTTAGCCAAATCAATCTGCCTTCTGTTTGACATAAGTTACCTTTACTGTTCCCCCAAACTGTCAGCTAAAGGGTACTTGCTTGGCAGCTCCACAGGGGAAGTTTTCCCATCCCTACAGTGAATGCTCTGGTGGCAGATAGTCTCAACAACCAGAAAAAGTTAATTTTGTCCCCTGCAATTACATAAAGGCTGTACCTGCTTGCCAACTCCACACGGGAAGATTTCTCATCCCTACAGTGAATGCTATGGCAGCGGATAGTCCCAACAATCACAAAGAGCTAAGTTTGTATGTGCATTTTGCCCTTTTTGTAACATGTTTCACTCAAATACGATCTGTTCACCTGTTTTAGCTGCTGCACATCACTGTGATGCTCCCCCACCCCCTTTTCTTCATTTTAATATTCTTGTACCTCCTTCACTTGTTGTTCTGCCAATACTTTTTGAGACGATTAGGCTTTTGTATTGTAGTCCTTATAGTTATATAACTGTAGACTGACTGACTCTTCCTCCTTTCTGCCCACATACAGCCCACTCAGTGCACTAGCGATATACGGTGCTGCATTCTATTGCAACAGAACTTGCAACACCTTAGGCTATATCTTTCGCAGAGAATCCAGCATAATCAGCATACACCTCACTTACCTGATTTCTGTGCCTAAAGAGAGCAGCTGAATTGAGTAACTGCCATTGAAATTGAATAGTTGCAATATTTTTGTTGATATCACTGATTGTTTATTGCCATCTCTTCTATCCACTGATCCCTGCTAGTGTAATAAGTACACTGCATGGCTGCTCACAGTGCACGCAGTGGCTTTTTGTGGTTTAACACTGACCATCACCTCCCATGATGCTCTGCAGCCATAAAACTCACTTTTGGTGTTCAACACCATCTTTTCTGGCCAATATCCCCTTGACTTCAGTGATGTGTGCGCGCTAACTAGGTAATGCATTAGGCCAACAATTTTACAATTTTACTGTTTGGCTGTTATCTCAGCTCAAACTGTTTTTCGACCTAGAATATGCATTGGTACATCAGCAATACTTAGTTTAAATTAAAGTGTTATTTCTACTAATTTCATAGGACTGGGTCAAGAGTGTTAATTAGCTACAGTTGCATACCCTGTATCCTAATGCCAGTTGTATTGCTGTAGTTTCCCTGCTTTATTATTATGGTTTTGAAAGGGTAATGGCTGTGTGATTATTAGTTTTTCTGGTGCAATATGTTTTTTACGATGTCATCTATTTTAGGTGGGACAGTGTTTCTAGTAAAAGGCTTGCTGGTTAGTTACTAGCTAGCATCCCACTAGCAACATATGAAATGTAAGGCTAAAAGTTTCACAAAAATATTGTTTGTGGCGTTTCAGAAGTTATCACTATATATTACCTTATAGTACTTCAAAGTGATCGCTGTTACAGCTACACAGTGACAGCATGTATGTATTTCTGCAAAGGCAGATATGTTAAGCATATGAAAAACTATTTTATGCATAGCTGTATAATTTGCTTTGTTCTGTTCGCTATGAACTGCCATTTGTATCTGCTATGATTTCATCCTTTCCCCTCTGTCTGACCCTATCCTCCTTTACTGTTTTACCTGTTCTGCTCCCTTTCTTCTTTCTTGCATTTTACTACTTTGCCATCTGCCTCCCTCTGGATTTCAGTCCATCCCATACTAATGCCACACTTACCCTCCTTTGCCTCATTTCCCCTCTCTGTCCTCTAGATCTTAACCCTCTCGTACTACATCAGGCAATCACTCTCTCTCCTCTGTCATTTGTTCTCTTTTACAGGTCCACTGCTATTACACAAAGGCTGTAGGTGCCTGCCAACTCCACACGGGAAGATTTCCTATCACTACAGTGAATGCTGTATGGTGGATAGTCCTAACAACCACAAATAGTTAATTTTGGATTTGCATTTTGCCCTTTTTGCAACATGTTTTACTCAGATATGATCTGTTGACCTGGTTTATCTGCTGCACATCACTGTGACACTCCCCCACCCCCCTTTCTTCATTTTAATCTTCTTGTACCTCCTTCACTTGTTGTTCCACCAGTACTTTTTAAGCTGAATAGGCTTTTGTGTTGTAGCCCTTATAGTTTTATAATTGTAGACTGACCCGCTCTTCCTTCTTGCTACCCATATACTGCCCACTCAGTGCACTAGCAATATACGGTATTACATTCTAAAGCAATCTAACATAGTCAGCGTGTACCTCACATACCTGATTTCTGTGCCAAAAGAGAGCAGCTGAATTGAGTAACTGCCATTGACATTGAATAGTTGCAATATTTTTTGTTGATATCACTGATTGTTTATTGCCATCTCTTCTATCCACTGATTCCTGCCGGTGTAGCCTAGCTCCATTTGCCCTTGCTTCACTTGTTCTCACTCCACTCCGCTACCCTGACCTAATTTCCCATCCATCCCCACTACCTGCACATTTATCTATCACTAACTCCTCCCAAACCATCCTCCCATCCAATCACCTATCACCCCTCATACTCTTCTCATTTCCAAACTGAAAAGCACTAACTCCACCCATACAATGTCTCATACTAAAACAAGCTTCCTCGGCTTGCCATTACTCATAACACTCCTTTGCACTCCCAGCTACCTTACACACCTCCCTACTCCCTCACATACTTTATCTCTACACTACACATCCAACTTCGAACACACTATACAACCCTCCTTCTCCTCTATAACCCACAAACTCTACTCTTCTAACACAATCCTCTTCTATACATACAAAGTACTACCTGTCCTACCCTGTCCTAACTTGCCCTACCCTTCATACCCTACAAATATTCTCCATATCACTGCTCAAACTCTCCTTCCATATTAGAGCATATTACACACATAGTACACCAAATCTCCATCTCTCTCTTTCTGGTGACATCCACCCCAACCCGAGCCCCACCAACACCCCATCCATTTCTTATCCCCTTCCATCACACCCCCCACCTCAAGGCTATTCATATCACCACAATTAATGCCCAAAGTTCTAGAAATAAAATTCCTAACCTCCACACCTGGCTTTCCCATAACCAGCCCAACATAGTTGCCATCTCAGAGACCTGGCTTAAACCACACATAAAAGACAATGAAATTTTTCCACCTGGCTATAAAAGGATAAGTAATGATAGACCAAGCAAAAATGGAGGTGGTGTAGCCATAATCTACTCCTCCTCCTATACAGATACTTCATACACTAATCTTACTCCAAAATTTGCTAATTCTGAATTAACCATAGCTCTGTTAAAAATTAACAAACACAAATCCATATTCATAGCTGCCCTCTACATCCCTCCAGGGAGCAACATGCTAATACTAGAAGACATTCTCTCCTGGTTCTCCTCTAAATTAAGAATGAAACCTTCATCCTAGGTGATGTAAATATCAACCGGGTCACTATTAACTCTAAGTCCCCTACTCAAATAATCAACCTCTTTAACTACACCCAGCTAATTATTTATTTATTTATTTATTTACATTTGTTAACCAGGTAGTGTCTGACTGGGTTGGAAACCCATTTTCAGCAGAGGATCTGGGAAAAAAGCTTCACCACAATACACATTAGTTAAGATACAAGTAGTAAAAAAATAGTATAAGTAGTAAATAAACAATATGTAACAAGTATACAAGATATAATAAAAACAATGCATGTAACAGGCACATAGGAATATAGTTAGTGGCACATTTTTTTCATAATATACAATATTAGTGAGATACATAGGAGAGCAATAAACTCTCCTACCAGGCCAAATGAAGATGGAGCCCTCGGCTCCATCAATGACTGGATTTCAGTATCACATCCCAACCTAATCTCAAATACTGGAACCTTTCCTGACCCTCTCAGTGACCACCTGCCCAACTTTGCAGACTGACACCCCTCTCCTCTTCAAAAACATCATTACATACAAACTTGAAACCTCTCCAATTTTAACCCACAATTATTTTTAGACTGCCTAAAACTAGCAGACTGGACACCCTTAAAAACTTTGCCTCTTGATAATGCCATCAGTTACTTCAATTACTCCTTCCTGAACCTACTCAATATCCTCGCTCATCTCAGGACCAAAATAGTTAAAGCAACAACCTCTCCCTGGCTATCAAAGGAAACTAAACAAACCATGCTCCTAAGAGATAAAAGATGGAATCAATACCAAAACAATAAACTACTTAATGTCCTACTAGAATTTAAACAATTCTTTGTAGAATGTGTAGCCAAACTTACTGCCATCTTCCCCCCTTATTCCCCAATTTCTTCCCCCCTCCCCACCTCTACCTTTGACCCTATAACTTATACCCCTCCCTTCAGCATCTCTCCTGTTCCCACAAACACAATAAAAAACTCCTCCAACTGAAACCATTCTCCAGCACGCCAGATAACCTACCTGCATCCTTCCTCAAATTATCTGTAGACAGCATAGCCTTCCCAACTCCATTATAATAAACAGGTCCATCCAAGAATCTTATGTCCCTTCACTATGGAGACAAGCTTTCATCATTCCACTCCACAAAGGTAGAAAAACACCACACTACCAATTTCCGGCCTATTGCCATTCTCTCACTACTCTCAAAAATCCTGGAGAAATGGATTAATTCACAAATTATGTCATATCTAACTCATAATAACCTCTTAACCCCCATACAGCATGGATTCCATCCTGGCCAGTACCATAACTGTCCTCCTCTCCTTTGTCGACAACATTAACCATGCATGTGACTCTGGAAAGATCATATTTACTCTGATTCTAGACCTCTCTCAATCCTTTGACATGGTCTCACACCCTATACTCCTATCTCAACTCTTCTCCCTTAATCTCTCCTCTTCCACCATAGCCTGGTTCACTAGCTACCTCTCCAAAAGGCAACAAGCTGTTAAATGGAAACATTCTATCTCATCTTTTCTACATACCCCTACTGTTGTACCCCAAGGTTCTGTCCTTGGCCCCCTACTTTTCAATATTTTCATCAATAATTTTCATCACTCCATCTCAGATACCATACTAATCCAGTATGCTGACAATTCAAAAATCATCTATTCAGCTGACACCCCCTCCAACTTTCTCCAGAAAACTCAGTCAGCTTTCTCAAATACTGAAACCTGGATGCAAAACAACTACCTTGCAATAAACACTAACAAGACTAAATTAATGATCTAAAAACTCTTTCATTGATAAAAACGCCTTCAAAATAATAAACCAGAATAACATCTCCATTGAAATTGTGCCACATACTAAACTGATTGGTGTCATCACTGATGAAAATCTAAAATTTAATATCCACATCCAAAAATAAAAAAACACCAGAAAGTTGGACTACTATATAGGCATAACCACTACCTTACTCCTTCCAGCAGAAAGACCCTAGCTTCTCCCCTCTGTCATGTACGGCACTCCTCTGTTCACTAACCTTCATCTTGGCCTACAAACCAAACTGGAAGCCTGCTATAATAAAATCTGCAAATTCACCACCAACTCTAGAAACTCATCTCACCACTGCATCTTCCTCCACTCTCTGCAATGGCTCAAACCTCCTAACTACCTGAGCTTTCTCAAACTTACCACTGCCAATAAGCTCATATTCAAACCATCCAATTGTCTCTCTCTCTCTCTCTCCACCTCCTTAATCCCCTGTATTCCTAATCATTTACTTAGATCAGAAAACCAAAACTTCCTAAAAATATACAAACATTTACAGCCCCCAGGTTACCATCTGCTGTCCTGCCCCCTAGCTAAGCTATGGAACTCACTTCCTTCCTCCTCTCTTCAAAATACTCAAAACCACTCTCACTTCAAATCCCTCCTCTACTCCTACCTATCTTTAAAGTGGGAATGCTAATGTTCTTCTCCTACATAAGTCCCACTAACATCTCCACCTAACCATTTAACTTTTATGATCATATTATACAGTGCTAACCTACTCCCGCATCTATTCTGCACTCACAGCCTTTCTTTCTGCAACTCCTCTTTGAACCTACTCTATACTTTAATAATTAACTTTTAGTAACTTTTTTTTATTTGTGTACATTCTACACTCTGTAAAGAGTCTAAGACTGTATAGTTGTAATATTTTCATTCTGTAAATGATTTTTAATATTGTAAAGTCTGCTTGAAACCAGTTATTTCTTTGTTTTGTATATTTCTCATTTGACAATGGAGCTTTTCTCCCCAGGCCTCCACTGAAAATAGGCTCTTCTAGGTCCAGTGAATTACCCTGTTCATCAAACTTGAAATGAATAAATAAAGACTAAATATTTTATACCAGGATGTTGCCAAACATTTAGATTTTTTTTAACCGAAAAAAGGATAATAATTGACTAACATCACCAGTGTATTTTTCCATATTTATCCAATATCTTGCCATCATCCCAAAATTCTCTAATATTTCAAACAATGTTCCTAAATGTAGAGAGATGCACAACTCCACTTTCCCCTCTTCCATTCAAGTCTAAATCCCCATATCTTTGAGTGCCTTAACATTAGAGTAGAAAAGTTCTAAACAGAGGACATTGTGTAAGGCAGGAAAGCAGCCGACCCTGTCTTGTTTCCCTGCTCATGTTAAAGTAGGGAGTTAGTTTTGCATTTATTTTAGGAAATTCAATCCCTCCTCACTTTTTCAAAGGTCTTTTCAGAATCCAGATTGATAATCAACAATGGCGCTAGTATTCTACATGCCAATTAAATAACTAACTGTAGTTTTTACTGTGTTGTTAACTATTTGACTCCCTTTAACAAAACCACATTGGTCTTTATACAGCAGTTTCAGACCATTATTTGCCAGCTTAGACACCATAGTTACAACCATTGTCTTGTAGTTCTGATAGAGGACAGGCATAAGCCTATACAAACTCACCAAGTGGGGATCTTTCCCACATTTTATAATGGCAGTTACAGAAGTTTGTTTTCCTGAAGATGGGTCTACTGGCACTATAACACTGTGAAAATTATTTTTGTTCATGCTTTCTCCATACAGTATGTATCATTCCAGGATAATCCTATCTAATCTCAATGATTTCCCAATAGACAGATCATTAATCTGCTTTCCCAAGTCATCTTGAGTTTTAGGTTTTATTATCCTTATTGCTTGGGTAAGCATTGTGTGCTGCCATTACTACTCCCTGATAATCTAGGCATATTATTTTGTTTTATATAACTTTGGGTATACTCTCCTGTCTTTTTTAAGACATGGAAAGCCCCTGCTTTCTTAATTTGTTGCCTATTTCTTGCTAGTTTGTTGGATTGACTGTTAAATCTAACTATAGTGGTCAAAATATGACATTAAAATCTATCCATTCATGAGTGGACATAATTATCACATAATCACAAGCTAACGATTAGTGCCTGAATTGCAAGTGGCATACAACATATTGAGGTACAACTGGGAAAGTGCACATTTAAATTGATGACATCACCACTGATTATTAGCTGGATGTTGATGTTAAAAAGTGGTTGAAGTGCACAATAATACTGAACAGCTGTACATAATATATGTATTTGAAGAAGAGTGCACACAGAATGAGTGTGAAAGATACACTCACAGCTGGCCTCAAACATCCTACATATGTATTTGCACAATGTACATAGCACACTATCAAAGCCATGTAACACAGGACAATTCACACCCCAACTATGAGATGCTAAATTTATGACAGCATAATGTAATCCTTGCGTGGCAAAAATTGTTTTCCCTGTGGATTTTAGGATTTGCTAGTGTAACAGTGTGCCACTGTAAATCCATATGATAATTAGAAGTATACATAAAGGATTTTTGTGAGGTGACCAACAGTATATGACAGTAATCAGAGTCACACTATTTAAGTGGGGATCATCTCAAATTACCTACCTATCTAGTTATACCATCTATATAGCACATTATCAGCAGCCAGCACCACAGGAGAATACTGAACACAAATGAGACATACAGCATCTATGAAGGGATGTCATCAGGAGTGTATTGCCAAGGAGATATGTCTAGTAAAATGACTTTTTACAGCCATCCGGGGCTGTAAAATTTGCCACTACAAATGTGTTCAAACCAGTCCTGAATTCATTTGCAGTCACACCCACAATTGTAGAATTTAAGCACTGCTGTATTTGAACCTCCTAAATATCTATTTATACATTGTAGAAAATAGTGTAAGGCATGCAAGTACCACAAGAGAAGTCTGACATTTAAAGTGCAATAATTCACTTTAGAAAGAATGACCTCATCAGTGTGATGCACCAAAGTTGTAGGCAGGGAATATAATTTTGTAATAGTGTGCTGTTATTGCTGCCCCCAACCCACCTGTCATTAAAAAAAAATTAAAAATTGGAATACCCCCTCTTAACAAATGTTTGCATCACTTTCCCTCTAAAAATATTAGAGATATTTTTCAATCTATTACACTATTATTGAAAGCATTAAATTAGACAGTTGTGGACATAGTAAGGCCTAAAAATGACATGGTTGGTTAAAGAAATTTATAGAAAATACTACTTGGTACAGTACATACCATATGTCTAGCTACACCCTTGTGTTGCAAAGAAGTTGTGTTGTGAAGGTTGGATTAGGGGATGGTGGAGTCATCTAGCAGTTTAAAACATTTTTCCAGAGAAGACGTTGATTGGGTACATGCTCAACTAACTGTAAACACCCCCACTCACACACAAAACACATGCACACAAGTTCCTGGTATTCAGCACAAAATTTCCTACCTCTCTAGTTACACAATATAGAAAAAGCTGTGCATTAATCACAAGTGCCACAAGAGAAATCTAACTCTTAAGAGGAGAGAGTGTAATTGTGTCAGGGTGCCTCATCAGTTTTCTTCAGAGAGGATGTTTCAGTAAAAAAAAGGTGGGATAAGGGAGCTGTGTGTACATTTTAATGCATTCTTCTCAGGGGAAGTGGATGCAGCAACAAACATTGCAATCAACCACATACACACACACACACACACACACACACACACACACACACACACACACACACACAGCAACAAACATTGCAATCAACCACACACACACACACACACACACACACACACACACACACACACACACACACACACACACACATTGCCCATGTTGAGCCTTTAACCACTTAACTAGTTATACAATCTAGACAGTACTATGTTAGTCACAAGTGTCACAGGAGAAGTCTGACTCTGAAGGGAAGTAGCATGCTCTTTTTCAGGATGGTCTGTGTGTGTTTCATAGAAGATGGTTCAGTAAAACTGTAGATAAGGTAGTTGCATGAAGAGTTAAAATCATTCTTTTCAGGGACAGTGGACACAGCAGCAAGTGCTACACACACTCTCACACATAATTGCCCTAGGCTATGCATCAAACCTCCTATCTGCCTCCACAATCTAGAGAGCACCACAGTAGTTGCAAGTACCACAGGAGAAGTCTGACTCTTAAGGGAAGAGAGTGCACTTGTGTCAGAATAACCCCATCACCGTGTTTCAGAGAGAATATTTCAGTAAAAAGTGAGATAAGGGAGCAGTATGAAAAGTTAAATGTATTCTTCTCAGGGTAAGTAAACACAGCACAAAGTGTTGTACATACTCTCACAAGCATGTTGGGCCTCAACCCCCTACTTATCTACTTAGAGCACTGCATTAGTTGCAAGTGTCACAGGAGAAACTGACTTTAACAATGTGAAATAGGACATGCAAACTTTTTCAAAATCCACTGTTTAGAACAGATGCTCCTGTGAATCAGAGGTTGTACAACAAATACATATCTTTGCACCAGACAATGCAGCATCACTATGACTGTCACATGTAATTACATACTTCTCTTCTAAAATTTAGATACTGTCCTTAATATACATTGTGCTACTGTCAGGGTCATTGACTTATTTTACTTTATGGGATCCCATAGGCACTTGCTGCTGTAGAACAGTGGATTATTAATCAAATATTCCTGCAATTTCATGTCAGGATGATTGCAAACTTGTATTCTCTCATACTTGCACTATGTGCATTGTCAAGACAAAAATTACAGACGTACATAGGAGAGTGCACTGCAGAATAATGATTATGGATTATATGAAACTAAATTAACCAAACTTCCAGCACAGTTGCAAGTATAAGTATTGCACAGCAGATATACATTAAACAACTGAGTTAATTTGGTCAACATCATTCTGAAATCAAGATCACTTGTTGACAAATGTAATGCAGACATACAAATGTTGTGCAACCTAAAACAATAATTATTTGATTTTATTTATTATTTTTTTTTATTTTACTCTTTGAGTATAATGCTGTCAAGCTGAGTTGAGCTGCTGATGGCAAAATGTTAGCACCGGAGAGGATATACCTGATGTATTTGCAGCAGAAGGCAGGAGTTGTAGAGCCAATACTGACAGGTTATAAACCCAAAATACTGGATGTCTGTGGTGTCATCTATAGAGGTATGGCAGGCTGAGCCCCAGTGGTTGGTCTACTCCTCCATGCTGTTGATCATATATTTTTTAGCGGTAAGGTATGCAAACAGCAGATTATTAATAAACTCTACTCCACAAAAAAAAAAATAAAACAGAGAGAGAAAGGGTAGGGGGATAAATGGCATGTCAAAGTACTGTATTTTTCAATAAAATCTGTTTGCTAATACATATGCAGTTTTGATAATTTGCTGTTGTGCACTTTTGCCACATCCAAATATGATGAAAAGATATTTATGTGTCATAAAATAAATAAATCTAATGGGTATAACAAAGAGCAGCCTTTATTTCCCTATGATGGATAAGAAATATTGATTCAGATGTAATAGTTTCAGTTACTATAATCTGATCCTTCATGACATATTATTGCTATTAACATGTTATAATACTTATCCAGAAAAGAAAAGTAATTGCTGCTTTTGGGTACTGATCCCACACACCGTTAAGCTGCTGTTTTTATTGTCAATGCAAGCAGCAATAGCTATTGGAAACTCTTGCATGCTTGAGATGAAGGCTGAGGTATGTCGGCTCAAGATGCTAGTGCTCGAGGGAATAAAAAGATATTTAAAGCTTGATGGATAATCTCTCCTGGTGTGCTTCATAGTTTACAACAATTTCCTCTGCAGCTCTACAGTACTAAAAGAAAATAAATGTGTATATATATATATATATATATATATATATATATATATATATATATATATATATCTATGTATTTATGATTACCTGTGTTGGATGGCTAGATCATTAATGCCATAGTATGCACAAGTTATGTGTCAGTATATGGATACAACTGTGAAGTATTCACTGTCCTAAATTCATCCTCCCAATGGCTTAGGATGTCTTGATAGTGCTTTTTAAGATCACTATAATGGTGACAACATTGTTCTCCAGTAAGTGGAATGCCTGTTGCATTGGAGACAGTCTTGGCTAAGCTATTCCAAGCCTCGGCCTTATACTGAGGCACAGTATAATCCCCCTGCAGTAGCCTACAACTGTAGTGATTTATGAGGAATTCCACAAATTTTATGTACTCCTCAACACCACACATTTGTGCTTTAATTTTAACACAGTTCTCCCTCCCTTACCAGCAGTGTCTGCACAAGTCAGCCTAACAAAATATGTCTGAATTGCTGCCCAATCCAGATTTCATGGTTAACTGGTTGTGTGAAAGACATACAGCCTTGCCAACTGCATTTGTACAAATGAAAGCACATGGGCTCCTTGGCAAAAGCATTGGATCTTCTTACAACACATAGCAGTAAAGGTGTGAAACATGGCATTACACTTTGCCATGTGTGATGCACAACTTATTGACACCTTTTACAATGTTCAACAATGGAATGGTTGATGGCAATTATTTTATACCTTGCAATATGGAAGGAGAAAGAGGATAAATTGTAACATATTGTGATGTTGAGGCTTGCACAATTGTAAACTATCATTGAACCAGCTGGAAATCAAACCCATGGGATAAAGCATGCAAACAATTGAAAGTTGGCTTATTAATTGACATTGCAATAGAACTACCTTTCATGCATCACTACATAATGCAGCCTAATCTAAATTTTTCACTTTTTTCCTTAGGTAGGGGACTGTGTTCACACCCTGAAAAGCAGAGAGCAAATGCAAATGAAAATGACAAAAACAATTACATTATGTAATTGCAATGTGATCTCTAAGCAGGACTTGAATAATGCGTCATGTATCTTTTTATCTCAATTTACTGCAGTTGCATCATGTGCCACAGAAGTGGACATCTGTCAGATGCATTCTCTGCAGTAAGCAGAGTCCATCTTGTGGAGGACAAATAATGTTGCATGGCATATTTGCTCTACATAAGGCAACCTAAGCTACATTTTTCACTTTTTTCCTAAGCAGTGAAACATTTCTATACACTGCTGAGTGGAGACCAAATGGAAAACGCATTGGAAAAAATATATGATAGAGAAAAAAGCTGAAAGTAAATTAAATCCAATCTTCCTTCTCTTTTTCCATTGAAACACCAGCAATGAACTTTGTGGATGACATTATCGGAATTGTATTTAATAACAAATAATATGAAAGTGGACTTACAAAAGCTCACATGTTGTAAGCAACAGTGGCAAGACAACAACGCAATGGTATCACAAAGACCACCTTCTGTAAAATTATCAGTTAAGTAGATCTGAACCATGCTTTAACCAGCTTTTTTTCTAAGCTGACTGCACATTCACCT
Source organism: Protopterus annectens (assembly GCF_019279795.1). Classification (NCBI taxonomy): domain Eukaryota; kingdom Metazoa; phylum Chordata; order Ceratodontiformes; family Protopteridae; genus Protopterus; species Protopterus annectens. The sequence goes on from NC_056728.1 coordinate 554,348,289, forward strand.
TGTATTACAAAGATACCTAACGGGTATTTTCCTCACTGAATACTATCCAGAGTGCTGACATCCAATTAATGTTGCCAGGTTGGTTTGAGCTGCATAAGACTGTCTATCTAAACTTTTCACTCTTTTCCTTAAGCTGTAAAAGTTAATTTCATGTTGCCAAGTGGTGCACAAATGAAGAAGGCAATATTTATCAGAAGCATTCAAACAACTCTTTTGGGAATAACAACTTGAAGGCACATGAAATAAATAGTGCTTATCTAGCAATAGGCACATCTAGTACTGAATTGCACTGATATATTCAGACTTTTCACATCTCCTTGCTACATCAGTACTATCATGTATGTGTCGCAATATCAGAACTTTAGCTAATGCCATTGGAATAGGGAACACCACAGGGAACAGCAGAAATGTGTTCATTGTTTACACAGTGCACATAATTAATATTGTCATAATTTCAAATGACTTAACTGTTTGTCAGGTTTAGTCAATACTGACCCGACTTGAGTTTCCCCACATCAAGACATTCATACACCAAAATGAGTGTCAAGATTTATTATGACCTACCTTAATAAAATGATATGTGAACAGGTTCAATTCCTGCATCATCTGTACTGAGTGTCTAATCTCAATATCTTTACACATTATACCACAGAAATGGGAGTGGGACAACTTTAATTTCTTCACTCAGCACTGTCCATACTGTTGAGGAAAGCCAACAGTGCCATTACACTATTACTGGCAGTTAAAATATTATTTTTTAGTTTTCACCTTGTGCAGTAAAATGCTGTTCACTGCTATTGACTACTGCTAGTAAACTGAGTGCTGTGCTAAACAACACACATACAATAAAATGAAAAAAATAATAAATTGATGTTCAAATACTTTAAATGGACATTTCAGATGTTTAAGCAGCTTTGTTGTTTTGCAACACAAAGTTGTATGGATATGAACAGTCAATCATTTAATAGTATTTCTCATAGTTGCCAACAAATAAACTGGTGTTCAAATATTTTAAACGGATATGTCAGATGTTTAAGCAACTTTTTGCAATATGAAGTTGTATGGATTTGAACAGTCAAACAATCATTTAGTAGTATTTCTCATTGTTGCCATGGACATGGGCATATATTAGCAAGGAAAAAAAGTGTTTAGATGTACTGATAATGTGACATTGTGTTAAGTCACATTGAAAGTGCAACAGAAACAAGTAATGAAAGTTGTTCTTTCTCATTAGTAAATGTCTCAGTGATTGTGATATTGCTAACAGCTATGTTTCCCATGTACTCACACAATATTAAACAAAGAATGCAAACACTGCAAGTGTATTCCTTTATTTCTTTATGTTGCCTCATTTCCTTATCTATGTTTTCTTAAGAGCAATTCTATTTCTGTTTTATTGCATATGTTATCCATATTATTGCTTAAAGTACTCCCTGAACAACATTTCTTACTAACAGGCAGTGACTGTGGCCATTAATGCCAGCATTTGAATGTTGCACTCCTAAATCAGTCAATGTACTTTCAGACTTTTTGTTGAATATCTTCACCCTGAAACACCCTCAGTAGGTAAGGGGAGACTGTGAAACTCTGATCATTCCTGCAGGCAGAATAATCAAAGACACCTGCATGCCATTAACAGAGAACACATCTCAGCCCACATCCTCGCATTGGTAGTACAAGTGCTTGTAATTGTGTAGGTCCTTACAATGTGTTTACATTCACTGCACTTAGTGCAAATAGTGGTATTCAAGAATGCTAATGATGTAACATCTCATTTGCATATTCACAGCACTCCCATGGCTGACTCATCACTATATTCAGATGTAGATAATGGCCTTGTTCATAGGTTCATAGATTAGGTTCATAGATTAGTACTAGGCTAACTACCCCTGTGGGCCATTTCAAGCCTTGCCAATTACCCCATGTGAGAATCAAACCCTGCACCTTGTGTTTGTAAGGTAAACACCTTAACCATTATGCCCTGTATTCTACTGGGGAGACTGTTTGGATCCAGAGACCTTGATACTGCTAAATAAACACAACATTTTTGAGAATTATCTATTTTCGGCACTACTGTTTTGCCATGGTATGCTGTATATTTCTTACATAATGCTTTTATCTTATCATAAAAAGGTGAATTGCACTGACATCTGAAAAGCATTTATCTTAATTGTTTTCTTGTTATCCCTTTCTTTTGACATAGTTGTCTGCATTACAAAACGTATGATACAGAATGTTACATGACCTATATTTTTGGTTTGTATTTAATTTATGTTTGCAAAGTTATTGAAGATGTGTGTATTATAACTTTGTATGATATTCTGTAAGTTTTACTTGTTTTAGCAGAAAGAAACATGCATTACATATTTGGATTTCTACTTGACTGCCCTCCACAGCAATGGAAATGACACTTATGATAGTTTTGTCTTACATTTCTACTGTTATATTCTGAATTGTAATTGTTAATGCAAAAATGTATTACACGGTTAAACCTGTCTTATCTGCATTATAGAACTGTTAATGACTGTTGTTCATATTTGTTTTAGGAAGTTGTTTGGAGAAGGGCTATCCTAATTTGTGTGCAGCCATAGTGAGTATTAACTTTCATTTGTTGTGTGCATGGTGGATGTGGGCATTCACACTCTGTATTATATATGTAATTATGTGTGTCTGTTTTCTGTTTCATGTCATACAGGGATATAGCACTCAAGAAGAAATCTGTATTCTGCAAGCTACCATACACTGATACAGAAAATGAGGTCATTATCCATGTCTTACATCACCATGGAGCCTTTTTGTTAGGGAGAAGTAGAGGTGACCAATCTGCCCGAATCTGCCAGAGGTAGGATATGGCAGCAGCTGGTCGACAACATTAATGCTGTCAAGAGGACATGGAAGAACTTTCCCCAGATACAACATCGGGTAAGTGATATGATAACCTTTCACCACCTTAGGGCAGCTGCAATTGCCCAAGAACAGATGGCTATGTTGGTATTACTGCTATCATACAATCACTAACTGAATCAGATTAGTTCCTGCTCACTGTCAGAGATCCGGATAACTCAGCAGAGGGCTCCCACAGAATCCTTGACATTGGTGTAGATGTGGACTCATAGGGGCTCTATAAAACTCCTATAGAACTCCTACCACCTGATGTTAGCATATCTGTAGCCTCTGATGATGATGGTGGAAATGAAGAAGCACAATTTGAGGATGTAGAGATTCATTCTGACTCTAAAGTTGTAGCTTCCACATCCTCTGCCCATATTTTGGACATAGTCAGTATGCCTATGCATGCCTATGACTTGGAGACCTCTTATATAAGACATGTTGAGGGTGACACAGTTGATCAGGGCAGTGTGGTTACTCCAGATGCAGAACTGATTGCTTCTCCCAGTAAGCATCATGAGAACATGTTGCCATGCAGGAGGGTTGATAGGGGTGCTCAGAAAAGGCTTGCTGTCCACAATCCTCCTGATGCTGGCATGTCATTAGGTGCCACCAGACGTATGTGTAGGGCCATAGTGAAAGCACAGGCACATTCCACCAGGTCCTTGGAAGAGCTAGTGCAACTTAGACATTATGCATTCTGATGTGAGTGACTCCCTGAACTGTGTGGACAACTCCTTGGACAGGATGAACAACACACTGGATTGGGCAGTGTCTGTCATGGAAAGTCTGTTAGGGAAGGTGGGCACCCATCTGACTGGAGATCTACTACATCTTCTGGTGTTAACAGACACAGCCATGCAAGATTCCAGTCCTGTAGTGACACTACATCCACTGCTCCATCAGTGATTGTGGTGACCACACTCAGATGTGGTAGGGCATGGGGTTGCAGTCTTAGATGTAGTCATGAGGAGAACTCATCCAGCAGTCATTGCTCACATTTAGGTAGTACCCTGACTTTTCGCCAAGGATGTGGAGTTAGTAATGCAACTCCTTGCAGAGGTGGTTCTTATGGTTAAGGGTGATGATGCTGAATTGACTAATCAACCATCCACAGCTCATATCTATCTAAAGTGCTAGGACATAGTGATAGCACAGTGCTTGATTGTGTTCATGTAAACACACATGCATTGAAAAAAAATCACTTGCCTATACCACTTCACATGCATGCAAACTATCTAAACAGTACTGTTGAGTGCTATACATCTGTTGTTACTAGTCCTGAACATCGTCTACTCTGATAGATATATGTGTTTATTATTTGCAGACACTCACCTCTTTGGTGTCAGCCTTGCTCTCCTACCTCCTACCCCATGCAAATGCTGATGGCTGTTCCCTGCCCTTTGCACATGTCTTTGTGACTTAGGGTTGCTTATGTCTGATGCACTCAGTGGATAGCTAATGTTTGCTTATTCACATGCTTGCACTTATCAATATGTATTGCAGAAGTAAACCTGTCGAGTTTGTGTTTGTACTCATTTGTGAATGATTACCTCTCAAATTGTTAAACAGCATTGTATTTTAGTTAGTATTACCATTACAGCAGTGGAAGCAATAGGTACTTCAGTCTTGCTTCTTGGTAATTATTTTTATAATTGACCCATTCCATGTTTTGTGGATGGTGGTCAATTGAAATGCTTGATCCACATGTTTGTTTCTAATAACTGTACATTGTAAAAATCTGATAGTGGAGATATTACTGACATAACTGCACACCTCAGACAAATGCCTTGCTTAGGGGCATATACGTATTTACATATGAGAGCAATCAGTTATATAACTTTTTTTTCTTTACCGGTTCCACATTCACATTTACCTTGTCATTACTGTATATAATGTTGTCCTTGGGGAGGTTATCCCTGTCTGATGCTATTAGAACACAGCCATTATATGGTTAAGTAATGGTTGTGGAGTCTCACAGGCATCTATTTTGCTATTTTTATGTGCATGGGATCTTAGGCTTTGACTTAGGTAATGATTATGTGTGCTATCCTTTGCCTTTTAGCTCGAGCCAGGGCAAACTGTGCATGTCTGTCTGCCATTACCATCAACAGCTTGTTTTTCTCCATCAGACTCCTCATCTTTAGCTGCTGCTACTACTGCGGTTGCCCCTGCCTGCAGTCCTTGAAACTGTGGCCCTGCCCCTTGTTGTCCTTGTTGAAACTGTTTCTTTGGGAATTACATTGTGTAACATGGCACAGGCTGTAAGTATTATGTCAGAAATGCCTGGGTCATACTGCAGTGTACCTTCTGATGTGTCTAGACACCAGAACCTTAATTTAAACAATCCAAACACACATTCTATGATATTCCTAGTTTGTGCATTAGCCTCATTGTATCGCTGCTCAGTGAGGCTGTGTGGCTTTCTCATGGGTTTCATGAAGCAGGCTCAACTGCATAACCTGCATCCCTTACTAGATGCCCTTGGGAAGAGTCACCACTAATAAAGCTTGTGTCGTGCTTGCAAGTGTGCTATATGTGTGAGACATGGAAACTGCTTGGGTTACCTGCATACATTGTAGATTATCCCCTAGGGATTGCCAACAGCCTGACAGTTTATACAGTGGAAGCCTTTTCTTTTGGTGTCCTCCTTCCCTGTTTCCCAGGTGGGGCTTTCTTTCTATGTGTGTGCAATCTGTGGCCTGCAACACTTCAGGAAAGTGTGCTATTACATGGAATTCCTGCATGGTTATTGCTTACTCCTGTGGGGTGCATGGTAAAGAAATGTGATCCCTTGCATGTAGTATCTTTCCATTTAAAACCTTGATACAATAATCTTGAGGCTGATGTCTGTGACACCCCTAACATATTCTCCATGATTTCCCTGGGACCTGAGGTGGGAGTGCCATAGGTCACACATTTCCTCCAGTGTTTCCTTGTCCACACTGTATATCTCAGCAATTTCTATCACTCAGAAACCAAAACAAACCAGTAAAATTCAAAGAAAGTGAACCATGAAATGAAGAACCATACAGACTTAATGCCCAAATGCACAAACACAGTCACTGTCGTGGAAAATAGCAACACCAGGTGAGAAGCCACTCAAATGAACCAAAGAAAAATTTATTGAAGCACTTTTCGTTTGCCTCCTAGGCAAACTTCTTCAGAAAACATGATTTCAACAATGTCATGGAGTCCATGATCAGTAAAACAGGATCTAAATAACTTTCTTCTTCTTGCCCAAGGCCTGGCAGCAGCAGCACCATTCTGACTTAAAGTCTGTAGCAAATACAGCATAATAATAGCAGCAGCAACCCCTAACATGTTTTTCCTAAGTGTAATCATGCAATAGTCCAGAAGGTTTTGGTGTAGAAGTCAAAAGCCTACACTAACTGTACACAATTGCTTTATAGCTTCCTGAATAGCTTTACCATGTTGGATTGGTTAATTAGCATGCACTTTGGCTCTTTATGCTTTCATTAGCATATTCTGCCTTTTCCCATTGTTTGACATCTCTACACATCATGTAGAGCTGCTTAGCTAATACCATATAGAGTGCTATCATGTTGGAGGTTTACCAGTCTGTCAAAATGTTAGCTCTACTTCATGTAGTTGTTAATAAATCCGGCCCATAGAGAACTACTTTTTCTTAATTTTTGTTTCTTTCCTGGTAGTTTACTGGACTGAATGCTAAATCTATCTATAGAAGTCAAAATAGGGCTTTAAAATCTCTCTGTTCATGTGCAGACATCATTGTGTGCTGTCATTACTGCTATTTGCTTATTCAGGCATTTAATTTTTTTTTTTATTATTTTGGGTGCTCTCGTTTATCTTTTTAAAGACACGGAGAACACTTTTTTCTTATTTTTTTTTACTTCCTGGTAGTTTAGTGTGTTGACTCCTAAATCTACCTTTACCAGTCAAAGGAGGGCTTTAAAATCTCTCCGTTCATGATATGACATGAGACAAGTTGGAGTCCTGCATGATTACAGTGGTTACTAGAGTATGGGTAGATGGATTGATTAGCAAGTAGATTATGTAAACGTAAATTAAAAAAATCTGAGGGAGTTATCAAGAACATTTTGTAATTCTTTGTTTCCTCTACTCATAAAGTAAGCTTTAAGTTTATAAATTTTCTTTCAGGTGTTCGTGTTCGTTTGATTTATATATCTGTACAATGGAAAACCTCATAGCTAATAGCTGGAGATAAATAAAGTGAAGGAGTATTTTGATAATCCATGTTTTTCTCCTATTTGTTTTTAGCAATACTGTCCCTGATATGTTAGTTTGTTGATTTTTCTTTGACTGTTTTTATTTGAATATAGGAGTATGATTTTTCTCTTTTACGATTAATGATTTAACATAATCATCTACAAAAACTTCTTAATTAGTTTCTTTTCCATATAGTGTTTACTGTTGTTGGTGTTTAAAACAGATTACATATTTATTATACTAAGCAAGTAGATTATTCAATTCAATAGCAGCAGTTGTAAGGAATATATATATATAGGGCGGCCACAGTGGTGCAGCAGTTAGAGTTGTCACCTCACAGCAAGAGGTTTCCTGGTTCAGTCCTTGGCTGGGGTGCCTTCTGTATGGAGTCTACATGTCCTCCCTGTGGTCACGTGGGTTTCCTCCGGGTGCTCCAGTTTCCTCCCACATCCCAAATACATACTGTAGGTGGATTGGACACAATAAATTGACCCTAGGTGTGAGTGTGTGTGTGTGTGTGTGTGTGTGTGTGTGTGTGTGTGTGTGTGCCTTCTGTGGAAGGTTGGGCACCGGGCTGGCAATTTGACACTGTAAAACTCCACTGTCAATCATGTGTGTGTGTGTGTGAGTGTGTGTGTGTGTGTGTACTCATATTCTATGTAATAATGGACTATTTAAACAAGTATGCATTAGATGATTTAATCAATTATACATTTTTGAGGAAAGTGAAGGATGTAAGGTGTACATAAGATACACAGATTACTGTCTAGATTAATGTCATAACTGTAGAAGGTTGGATGACTTAAAAATATTATTACTGGAAGACATTAAATTATTCTCAGAGTGTGAGTTGGGATGCAGTAGGCCTTAAACCACCATTAAATACTTTATTTTTGTTTGAATTGACGAAACAAGAAAAAGATGATATTGGAAAGGTGTCAGCAAGTCCAGAAAAGATATGTAACATTAATGTGGCAATGCTGACAAAATAGCACAAGAAAGAGTAGAAGACATTACAGAATCACAGACCAGAAAACAGTCAGATGAGAGTATTATTGTTAGGTGTGAGGCATCTGTTTCTTACAATACATTAAATGGATTCAAAACTGGAGCTGCATCTACCATTAAAAAGAGAAAGAAACAGAGTTAATATTTATCAATGAATAAGATAAACAATTTGGTGATAAACAGAAATATGAAATATGGAACAAATCGTATTAAAACATCTAAGAAAGATAAATTGTCTCATTTTAGCATCATTGTTATTGTGAATGAGGTTACAGATAACATGATCTCAAAAATACACATAACAAGAGACAGAGAATATTTGATGATGGTTGTTTGATTGAAAGTTATACATTTTGTGTAAAATACCCAAAAAGAGGAGCAATGGCTAGTTTGATTTCAAATACAGCACAAGCCACTGGTTAATGAATCAGTAAACAGCATAGATCTAAAATATATTGTTCCAGAGTTAGACACAAACATGTGTAAAATTGGCACAGACACTAGCACAAGAGAGGAAACTATGAAAGATCCTGAAATCTTGATTCTAGGTGAGGCCATGCTTAAGAATACAGTTAGCAAATTGTGTAAATTAAACATGAATGGAGTAACACTATCATCTTTACCAGGATTAAATTTAAAGAATATTGTTTCATTACATCCCAGGTAATTTAGAGAAAAAATTAATTGCAGCTTAACTCTTATTCACTTTGAAACTAATATTATGATACATACAGCTCTAAATTATATGGATCATTTATTAGAGATTTTAGAAGTATTAGAACACAATGCTCTGGATATAATATTAAGTTAAACAAACCCCTTACCAAGATGCAGTGATTATGTAATAAAACATGGGAGGATAGTGTCTATGATATGTGAATTTTGCAAATGATATATTTCACTTGAGTCCTTATGGGTCAGGAATCATTGATGGTACATTGTATATATCAGTCAAGTCTTTTTGGAAACTGCTCAAGGATAGAATTGTCTATAGAGGGTATAATAACTCTGAAAGTGTTTTTCAGGAATGCACGTGTTCATAACAAACATTATACATTAAATATGATTATACATCTTGACATTTATCATTGGATTGTGACTGAGGAATCTTGAAATTTGATGGAATTACATTTTTTCTTGTTATTTAAAGTATGAATGCTTGAGGGAGAATTCTAGAGGTAGTGTTGATATTATTATATAACACCATTCCTTCTAAATTATTATTACATAATAAACATCTGGAAATTTTAGTAATATACTTGCAAAGTACTTCTGAAATAATTTGATTTGTGGCTTGTTATAGAACCACAAAATATGCATAGCATTACTCATATGAAATATTTTGTAATATCTTGATAACTGTTTATGTTATAGCAATGCACTCCTATTGGGTGACTACAATTGTCCAGGTATTAACTGGGTGACTTACACTTGTACTATTTTTTCAGTCAACAATTTATAAAGATTGTGCACTTTTATGATTTGAAAAGAAAATGGTCAAAGAAAATATTCAGTATGACAGAAATTTAAATTTGGTATTAAGTAATAATACTGAATTAGTTTCTTATGCGGACAATAGGACACCACTAAGAAGGTCAGATCATGGTTTTATTTTAAAGAAATGCAAATCATTTCACAAAGCTAAAAAAATATTATAATTATGGCAAAACTAATTATAAAATTTTAAAGGAGAAAATAAGTAAAGTCAAGTAGCTAGACCCATATAAGAAGGAGAATTTAGGTTGTGGTTATACTATATAGAAAACATTCTAAAAAAAAGGAATAAAACTAACTTTAATAACGTATCCTTACTTATTGGTGGAGTGCATCCCTTTTAAAAAATTATAAGAAGAATAGAGATTATTCAAATTGTTTAAATGTTATCCAACAAAGTTTAATAAAACAAAGCTTAATAGGATAAGTAAAGATCCATGAATTAAGATGAGAAAAGAAATTATGAAATCAAGCTGGCAAATGATGCTAACAACAAAAATGATTACTATAGGTATGAAAATTCCATCAGGAAAATTAAAAATACTATTAGATCTATAAGTGTGAATGGTAAACTATTCTGTGTCCTACTACTACTATAGCTAATGAATTTAAATATTTTTCCTGTATTTATTCTAATTACTCAGGTTTAACTAAATCTCTGGATTTTATTAATACATGTGGACATGAATGTCCTGTTATCACTCACAATAAGGTGATTAAATCATTCAAGAAGTTGTTTAAGACCACTTCTATGCTTCTGGATAATATTCCTTCTATGATGATTTAGAGGAGGAGTTATGTTTTTGCTGCCATTTATATTTAAGTCTTTTCTTAAAAAAAAAAAAAAAAAAACATTGTTTGCAATTCTTGGAAAATGTGTAGCATTGCAATAATATACAAACAGGATAATTCGAATTAAGTAAGTAATTATAGACCTGATAGCTTGACTTCTATTATTGGAAAGTGCTCTGACAGAATTGGACATAAATAATAAACAATTATCTGAAATTACCCAGCATGGTTTTATGAAATGTAGACCTAACCAAACCAAACAAACTTGACTGAAATGTATGATTTATTAACATCAGTGGTTGGTTTTGGACTGAGTGTGCTGGTTATATATCTGAATTTAACTAAAGCTTTTGATGTACTACCATTTTCTAAGATTTATGATGTACTAATTAAGAATGATGGTAATCTTTATTTGATTAATTGGATTGTGAACAGGATTGTATGTAGGGAACTATTGGAAGCTATTGATGGTTGCAGCTATGACCCTCTTACAGTGATGTCTGGTGTGCCTCAGGGAATGGTTTTGAGACCACTGTTATTTAAAGTTATTTTTTGTACTTTTCTTAATAAGAAAATTTGTTGGTATAATAAATATGCTGTTGACTGTAAACCTGGCTTTATAATAACAGATCTAAATGATCTGGCCAGAAAATATGGGATATAGTTGAGTATAAATAAATGCACCATATATTTTTGGAAAAAAGATTGCATGTAAGTTATTACTAATTCAAGGCACTGAGCTATTGGAAGTGAACACATGCAATAACTTAGGAATTTCTATTTTGTCAATTTTTCATTGTCTAGACAGGTAGAGTTAGTGGTCATGAATGCTAACAGCTTGGAATACTACAGAGAAATGGTACATTAAAAGATAATGAATATTTGATACACATATAAAATATCTGTTCGATTCATTGTAGGATACACTAATGTATTTATTAATTATAACAATACTCAATTAATTAGACTAAAATTGATGAAAAAAATTTACCAAAAAAATTCAATCTTTGTCTAATTTATCTTACAAAGATAGATGTAAAAAGTTATGTTTATTTACCATCTGTTGTTGATACTTTAAAGGTAAGTTGATTCTAGATTATACGGCTTTCAATGATAGTGTCCTACATGACATTAGAAATTTAAGTATTAATGACTGCACAAAACCTTATAAATGTTCAAACTGTGCTTACATTACAAAGAGTCATCTAACACATATGAGAGGTTCATATCATACCTTCAACCTGTTGGCACAAGAAATCTGGGCAAATCCAAAAATAATGGAAGGACAAAGGCCAAAAAATAGGGACAAATTTTAAATGCTACTCTTATAAACTTAGAAAGTTGCCAAAATAAAATGTTTTGTATTATAATGCATCTTCTGAATAACATGAAGACTGAAACTTAAATATCTGCATTATTTAGTGAATTCAATCTTTGCTGATTTGATAGAAAAACAAAAATTTTATGGGGAACAGACCAAAAATGCAAATCAAAAATCTGAACATTCTGCAAACATTTAGACAGTTGAGAGGTATGGTTCATATATCACTCAAACAATATCAGTATTCTAGAATAAATTACCATTTTTCATAACAAGTCATCCTTCTTGAATGGTTTTAAATTTAACTTAGATAAATGGATGGATGACTGAGTATATGACTCAAATTTTAGGAAAACAGTGTTCCTCAATGACCTTTGGACCTGAACAATGGAAGGTGAGCATATGAACATACTTTCTTGTTAGTGATATTCAGTGTTAAATTCCTTTATAGCAACATGTCCATCAAGATGGTGAAATATCATTACTTGCACCTGTCTTCTATTCTGTGCTGTATCAGATGCAATACAAAAGAAATCAAGATTGTAAAAGTGTTGTTTACTGTTTTTTTTCCAAGTTACTCAGAAGAGTCAAAGGTATCAGTGAAGTGAGTAGAAGAATGGATAAAAAATACTGCTGTTCTTGAAGGGATTAATGGTGTAGCTTACCTTCCTCAAATATCCAGTATTCTCTACTGTAATTGAACGGTTAAGTAAAGGGATTAATGGTGTAGCTTACCTTCCTCAAATATCCAGTATTCTCTACTGTAATTGAACGGTTAAGTAGCTTGTTGTATCTAAGTAGGTTTTGGCACTGTACCTTTCTGCTGTTTATTTATTTCCTTCATGTTTTGCTGGTTTCTGCTTGTTTTGGTACCATCTCTGCTACATTATTGCCAAAATGAATGTCGTTTTAGGAGAGGGTGTTAGAGAAGCCAACCAGGATGGATGCCTAATTCCAAAGCTTTATTTTTATTGGGTAGAAATTTAGAAAAGGTAGTTTTTCCAGGGAGAAAAAACAACCCAGAAGAAAAATGAGTGAACAGCAGCAAAAAGAAGAAGATATGGCTGCATTTAATGCTGCAAATAAGGAGCGGCAACTGTGCTTTTTGTTTGAAAAGGTAATCACAGTAGCCTAGGATATGATCTCCTTAAAACAAAACACCAGAATAGCAAGAAATGGAAGTGGTAATGCTACCTGTGGGGCTGCAAGGTCTGGGCAAAAATAAAACAGCATTTAAAGCTGAGCTGCAGGAACAGCTTCACAGAATACAGCAGCTAACAGGCATAATAAAAAGACAGGGAGAAAAGATGGATGGTCTTGAAAATCACTCATGAAGGTGTAACATCAGGATAACTGGAATTTAAGAGAGAGTGAGCAACAGTGAACTGGAGGAATTTGTAATCCAGCTATTACATGAGGTCAAATGAGGGATTTGTGATATCAGGAAATTAAGAAACACTAATAGAGAGGATACAGAGAGTAGTATGTCAGCAAGCAACAGTAGAGTGTAGACCCAGAGAGTTTTAACTTGTTTCCACTCCTCTGCTGTAAAAAAAAATGTAATAATAAGGCAAACAAAAAGAATGAAAGTTATCTCATTTGCAGGAATGCTCATAAAGCCTGTCAAGGATTATTCAGTAGTACTATATAACAGAAGGAAAACTATGCTGGAGTTATTCAATGAACTAAGGATGAATGGAAATACTTGGAACAGCTGCATGATTAAAATACCCTGCAATTCTGTAAGTACAGCAGGAAAGTGAATGGTTTGACCTACACAATATGGAGAAAGTTCACAAGTTTAAACAAATCTATCACAGAGAAGTAAACAACCCAGGCTGTAAAAATCTGAATTGTCTGCAAGACATGCCATGGGAGAGCAATGTTAGATGCAAGAGAGGAGAATTGGAGATACTGAGAGAAATGCAGCTTTAGTGCTGAAGTCACACAGGGGTGAAGACAAGGTTAGCAAGTGCAGAGGGGGCCAAATACCAGTAAAAGAAATGACTAGGAAATAAATCACAAAAGCAACCAGAAGGAAATAACAATCAAGTAAAAAGTTATATTAAAGTAACAGAAGAACTAGAAGCCTTTCCCAGAATATCTAAGCACAAAGACACATAAAGAAATAAAAGCAATGACATTCAAGGGAGGGTTCTAAAGAGATAGAAGATTAGTACTTTGGATGGTTTAGGTGGCTCAGAAGTGAACTGCTAGACAAATGAGGAACTAAACAAGCTAGATAGAAGCATTTATGATGGATGGCAGAGTAGATGTGGTGTAAGGCAGGAAAATAGAAGGACTGAAAGTGACCACAGAAAGAAAAAAGCAATAAATAAATGGAAAGTGTGGCCACTGAAAAGCAGGTGGCTGTGGACAGGTCAGGGAGGATATATTAAATTTAACAGTCTTACCTTGTGAAACATGCCCCAGGGAATAGAACATTATAACTTTACAAACACTACAAGGAAGTGAATCAATTCCCAAGGCAATGGTGGGTAATACAGTTGAGAGTGTCATAGGGGTGTCCCTGTATTGTAAGTGATATATATTTTTCATAATAAACTGTGGTAAACCTACGTTTGTCATCTAAGTCTAAGAAAAATAAGTAACAGTTACTGATGTAACAACTAGGGACATGAAAAGGTATGTAGGAGGGAATCAGGGCAAAAGGCATATAAAAACAACTCACAGGCAAATGTGAAATAAAGGAACAGTGGTGTATCATTAGCAAAGTAAACAGCTGTAAAATTGCAAATAAAAAAGCTAGGTTATCACATAAATGAAGCTGGTGCACTGGACACATGAACAAGAGTGGGGAGGAAAGACCACTGAATGGGAATGCTGTAATAAAAAGAGATGGTGACATCAGTACTGGGTTGGTATACAGTGCATTAGTGCGAGGGACACTGGAAGAATACAAAACAAATCTTAAAAAAGGCCTATGTCCAGAACATAGCCATGTACATGCAAGAGCTAAAGGCATGTATCCAAAGGCTGTGAATGGGTAGGAAGAGCCAAATTATAGGCAGCCACCAGACAACACAATGTTCAGCTCAGAGGGTAGGCCTACAGAAAGTGTTATGCTGAATGTCAGCAACTAGAAAATGAACAGTGGTGAAGAAAAGCAACAATAAATGTACAGTTAATTATGCTGGGTTGTGCCCAAACCGAGCTGAAGGAGGAGAATACAGGAAATGTTAAAGAGGATTGGGAGACATTGTTCTATTAGAAGAAACCAGACTGAAAATTAGAGATGGGGAGTAGATACTGTGTTATGACTACTTAAATGGAGAAATGGGCAACAAGGCAGAGGGAGGAAAGAGGGGAATAAAATTTGCATTTCATTGAGGGATTCAAACAACCACAGAGAACGTGATAAAAAGTGGGATATGTAGATGGATCTTGTGGCAGGAAAGAGTGAAAGGTGTATGCAGGACAACAGAAAACATAAATTGACCATTCTAGGATCAATTAGGATTCTTCAGGAACCGTTTGGAGAGAAAAATAAATGGAATAGTGATAATAGTGGGGATTACACTGTCGCCTGCCATTTTCTTTTTGGGATGATTGCATACTTGTCTTATCTCCTACTTGCACAATAGGCATTGACAAGACAGACAAACAACTCCTACATAGGGCAGTGAACTACAGACAAAGTGATGGATTATGTGTGAATAGGTTATCCAACACTGTAGCACAGTTGCAAGAGTAACCATTGGAGAGCAGAAATACATTAGCAGTATCACTCTGAAATCAAGATAACCTGTTGACAAAATTAATAAAGACATGCGAATGTGCAACCTAAAACAATATATATATTTTTGCTTTTCTTTTTTATTTTACTCTCTGTCAGAAGTGCATCACTGCAAAGCTGAAGTGCACTGCTGATGGTGAAGTATTAGTGTATGCATTGTCATATCCTGAAGTAGTGCATTTTGCTTTGTGCTGACTTTTAAGCAAAAAAGCATTATACACATAAAACAATGTGTTAATCTGATAGACTACAGAAACAATATCTGTTTTTCATGTGTCAGGTGTCATGATTCATACATTTTACATGACAGTTGCATTTAGAAAAATCTTATATGTATGCTACATTGGCATTATAAAACACCTGAGGGACCAAACATGTTATTGCTAGAGGAAATATGGCTTATGGAAATAGTTTTGAATTACAGAGGTTTATTGGATGACACAGTATTGGTGCAAAGAGTTGGATGTTTGGTTACAGGAATGCACAACACAGACATAATAACACATTAGTGCATGTTTCATTTCTGCCTCTATTTGTGTTGAGTTGCTTTTTGATTTATCAACATAATTATTCAGGCAAGATCTGTACAAGACAGGTTTCACAACAGGGAGCAGGCACATTACTACAGCAGCAGGATAATGATGATGAATTAAGGAAAGGTGTATCCAACATTTACAGCCACAAGAGTCATATGAAACATTCTAAAACATTTTTTCATCCATCTGGATTTGCACTTTAGAGTATTCCAAGAAAAGAAAGTATACCTGAGTATTATCTAAGTACAGCACATAGGCAGTTATACTTCAAAAAGTTCACGTGGCAGCCAATTTAAAAAAATGACACTGTATGTATTGATTTTTATTAGTCAATTGACCATTGTAATCTGTATATTTTCAACTCTTCTACTTTTTGAAAAGTATATTAAACTGAGTAAACATAGCAAAGCATAGCAGTACAAAGTGCAATAGAATGATATGGCCGAAGACAAAAAAATGATAAGATATTGCCATAAGCTATGTACTTCCATTTAACCTTAGTTGCATTTGTTACCAGCACCAGACATTTTGCAAATGCAGAGGTGGAAGAATGACACAGTAAGGAGAAAATACATCGACAGGGTGAGATGGAGGCAGGGAAAAAGCAGCTTATGACAGAAGCAGGATAATGTTGGCTTATAACAATATGTAGCCAACAGTTACACATAAAATATGGAACAAAAACACTAAGCAACACTTAGCTAATGCCTGGATTAGAATCATCGAAAGTAGTCAGAAACTAATCTTGTAGATGTGAACATTATCTCATTTTGCCACAACGGAATTAATGCTTTGCACTTTTTAAATATTATAATTGAAGGAGAATGATGATTTACTGAAGCAGAAGAGGTGAAAAGAGAGAGAAGGAGACAGACAGAGAGAGGAATAGCAGCAGTATGTTTTGTGTGACATCAAGGAACCTCTCTGTGGTGTGTTACTCTTATTAAATCATCACTCATGTCATGTTCTCTACAATACAATGCTTGCTACAGGGAGAAATAAGGGGTAAGAGAGTGCAACAAACATGAAGACATAAGCAGGATAAGTTTGGCTTAATAAGTCGCCATATTAGACAGGCAATATTTTTGCAGATGATGTCTTGCTGCACTTATCAACTGGCACGTTAATGAAATATTGTATATGGAGAAAAATACAAACATTTGCAGTTAACTATATGATAGGAATATAAAATATCATGAAATAATAATTTGACCTACAGATTTAATCAAACCCTTGACACTATGCAAAAACATCAGACCCCATGCAGGGTAATTATCTTAACATGCCAAATAGGAACTTATATTTCATTAAATCTAGCAGCCTAAGAGCTGTTACATTCTGTTTGAGTACTGCCTTTAATCTGCCTTTACTGTGTATTCCCACAGCACAGTGGATTTAAGCACATTTGCATGAAAGTAACTGGACCACTGTGGCTGAAACTGAAATCCTTTGCAATAGGAAGCTAAACAATGTTCAACATCACTCAGCATTGCTGTGCTCTGCTGACCTCCACACAAATGCTGAGGACATAAACTGAAAACTTTTCCATGGGATAATTGAAAGCATATGGATTCCTTTGTAGATATGCTGTCACTACTTACATCAAATAGCACTAAATATGTGAAACATAGCATTGAGATTTGCCATGGGTGATGCTCAACCTATCGACACATGCTCTAATATTCAACACTGAAATGCTTAATGGCTTAGCTTTTAATACTTTCTGCTTGGAAGGATACACATGATGAATTGTGACATATTGTGATGGTGGGGCTTATACAATGTTTACATTTTGTTTTATCATCTGGGACTCAACCCCACGGGATAAAGGACACAAAAACTGAAACTTAGCTTATTAATTCACATTTCCACAGGACAACTTCCTTTTAAGCATGGCTATTCGAGATATACTAATTTCAAAATGAATAGAGGTAAACTTCATAGAGGCCTGTACACATGTGACTTTAAATAATCCTGGGAATACATTCCCATGTAAAAGGCAGTATTTTTGTTTTGTAAATATATTTCAGATTGATGGAGTTGCATGACGTGAGTAATACAGAGTAGGGTATGCTACATACAGGTCTATATTATAACATCAAAGTCTTAAAACTTCAAATGTTATAATATCAAACCCTATACACCGAACGCTGAAAATAGCTAAGCTGCAAAATATTGAATACTTTCCTAGGGAAAGTATTTGGTGGGCCATTTCTGCAGCTTTGCTATTTCCTTGACTGTGTAGCGAAGGTTACAGACCAGGTTAAGGTAAGTGTGCGAACAGATCAGGTTAAGGTGAGTGTGTGATAGTTAGGGACTTTAGGGTTAGGGAGCAGGTAAGGTGAGTCTGCGATAGTTAGGGACTTTAGGGTTAGGGAGCAGATAAGGTGAGTGTGAGATAGTTAGGGACCTTAGGGTTAGGGAGAAGGTAAGGTGAGTGTGCAGTAGTTACAGACCTTAGAGTTAGGGTTGGGTTAAGGTAAGTGGATAGCTAGTAGTGTATGTATGGTTTAGTGTAGGGTTTTGTGAAGTGTATGTGTGTGGATTATTTATTTTGGTGTGCTTGTGTTGTGTGTATGTTTGTCGAAACAGCAAATTTTATCCCCTGGGAAAAAATTCACTATTCTGAGTGTTCGATGTTATAGTCCTTCAATCGGAATTTTTCAATATTATAACATTCAAAGTTTTTCGATGTTATAATATAGACCCGCTACATACATACTTGGCAAGACAGAACAATCCTAAACACACAGTAAGGATATGTGATGAGTTATAATGATTATAACAAAAGTATTGTACCCATCATGTATATGCAAGTGCATTTTAAATTAAATATAATCGTCATGTTTAAGAAACTGTACACACATTAGCATGAGGTTATGTGTGAAGCATTGTTATATGTTAAATAGAAATGTTTGCTTATGCACGTATTACAGACACATTGTTTGCAATAAACATGTGCAACATTCTCATCTGTCTTTGTTTTTACATCCCTAATCCAAATGTAAGAAATGGGATTCTAACACTCTTTGTAAACATATCTTTTAGCTGGACTGATAATCTGAATCACTTGTGCTCCTTTATCTAAATGCACTGCACTTAAACCTTGTACCACAGAGATAGGTAAGTGACAGATGGAATTTCTCCACTCAGTACTGTCCAGAGTCCTGATGAAAGTTTACCATTGGAAGGCATGTTTGCACTACTTAAGACAGCCTAAACTCAAATTTTAAAATTTTTCCTGAGACAGTGAACTGTGTTTGTGTGTTGCTGAGTGGAGAGCAAATGCAAAAGGCAATGGAAAAAATATATGAGAGAGAAAAAACTGACAGTAAAATGAATTCAATCAATGAGTATATCTAGCAATAACTACAGCAGGAAGTGCATTCTACTGACACATACATCCTTTTCCCATTTTGACACGTGAACTTACATTTCTGGCACGTTGTCAGGACTGTAGGTATTATCAAATAATGGTAAAGTAGACACACAAAAGCTCACATGTTGTTGGTAATAATGGGAATAGTCAATTTTCTGACAGGAACACAATATCACAGAATGTGGGTAAATATGTATTCAAACCCCCCTCTTTAAAAATATCACTTCACTGGATTGGAACCCAGCATCAGCTGTTTTGTTTCTCTAACCTCACTGCACTTAAACCTTGTACCACAGAGGAAGCTTCCTAATATGTGTTTTGTCTTCACCACATACTATTCATAGTGCCGACAGTCACAAAATGCCACCCACCATACTTTTTTGTGCTCAATAAGGCAGCCTAAAGTAAATTTTACACTTTTTTCCTTAGACAGTAAACTGTGTTTATATGTTGCTGAACAGAGAGCAGATGCAAAAGGCAATATGAGTTTATTTATTTATTTACTATTTATTGACATTTTTTGACCAAGAAAGTCCACTGGGTCAGAAACCCATTTTCAGTGGAGGCCCGGGGAGAAAACCTCAAGGAAGATACAAAATATTAAATATCATTGTCATGCACTGTATAGTACAGAGGGATGGTATTGAGTTTTAGAACAGACTGCCATTACAAGTTTGTACAGACTAACATCACAGCTAAAGATAACAAATTGGTCATATTAACATGCAGACAAATATACAATCAATCTGACAACTAGGTAAGATCAAAGAAGAAAATTATTTTATCTAATAGTAGACAGTTCTAGAGTTAGTAGTAGGAGAAGTTAGTAAGGTGTAATAAATGTGGAGTCTTTTAAACTGATATTGGAAGGATTGTAAAGAATTTATAAGTGGAAGCAAGACGTAGGTTTTCAGCAAAAGATAAAAGTAAGTTGGATGGTTAACTTTATGAGGTTTAGTCCTATTTATGCACGAGCAGGTATAATGGTTAAGGTAGCATTTTTTAGTGCAGAGTTAAATGATTTTATGGTGTCCAACTTAGTGACTGAAGGAGACTATATAGTTTGGCAATAAAGTAAATGTAAAGGCTTTGTCCAGCTTATTTGTTGGGTTTGGTTATGTTTAAGAGTTGTTTATTAGTAGAGTGAAGATTTCTGGGAGGGGAGTATGGTTCAAGAATTGTCTGAAGAGAAGGGCACTTGTCAGGATTATTGATCAGTTTATGAACAAGGGTTAGTTGGGTGTATGTTAGGTAATGGGGGAATTCAAACCAGTTCAGTTCTTTTACGGCCAGGAAGTGGTGTGTGCATTTTGGCATTATAGTGGCAAACTTTGCAATTGTATAGTGGTAAGACTGTAATTTGTTCAGGAATGTAGTGTGAAGGTTGGTGAAGATGGGGTTACCACAGAGGGAGGGAAGGTAGTAGCAAAGTGCATCCTGGTGGTTTTATCCATGTTTTATGTCTATAAAATGTTGTCAAGTTTAAAGTGTTTTTTTTTATTGTGTTAAGAATATGATTCTCGAAGAAGAGTTTGTCATTGTTTTGAGAATATATCTGAAAGTATTGAATTCGAGTTTTTTTGCTGAGAATAGCAAGGATTTAGATTTTTTGGGATTAAGTAGAAGATACTGCAGCTCTCGAGAGTAATTAAAAAATGGCACCGGGAGTAAAAACAATGATTTATAATCTCCTAGTCAAATCCAGTAGCAAGGGGTGGGGCGGAGAGAACTACAAGCTAACTACAAGCTGGGTTGGGGTACTCACAAAGGAAGATTTTGAATCATGAAGCATAAATATATGAGAGAGAATAAAGCTGAAAGTGAAATTGATTCAATCAATAGTTATAGGTAACAATAACCAGAGCAATGAGTGCATTTAAGTAGCACATTCATCTTTCTCACATCTTGTAACATCAGACATGTAATTTTTGGAACATATTATCAGACTTGTAGTTAATGACAAATTATGTGAACGTGGACAGACAACAGCTCACATGCTGTGAGGAATTCTGAGAATAGTGGAGTACTACACAACAAGACAGTAATACAAAAAAGTGTGTTAAGATGTATTCATATCATCCTCTGTAAAAATTAATAATTAACTGTTTTCAAACCCTTTATCACCTCTCTTATTTTTCTCAATCAATTCACTTCAATTGCACATGATGCTACACTGATAGTTATCTGAGATGTGAAATTTAGTCACTCAATACTATGCAGTAGGCTGACAAAAGTTCATGGTTTTGCTACTTGAGGCAGCCTAAAAGTACAGTTGTGTACTCTTACCATAAATGTAGATGTTCAAGTGTGTTCACTGTTGCAGTCATGACTGTAGGGTTCTTCCTGTCAGCAGCAGCCCCCGATCGGCCAGAATCCCAAAGTCTGGATCGGGCATCAGCTGAGGTCGCTTTTATCCTGACGTCAATGCGCCGGAAGTTACAAAGACCTCAGCTGTTGCCATTTCCCCGGTTTTTCTTGTCCCAGATGTCAGGTGCCCAGAAAGAAAGGGCTAAAAAAGAAACCATGCCCAAATCCTCATCAGCCAAAATACCTCATAACAGACAATACTCAAAGAAAAAACAAAAGAGGGGATAGGAGGGAGGGTAACCCAGACTGCAACAGTGAACACACTCGAACATCTACATTTATGGTAAGAGTACAAAACTGTACTATGTCCTTCGTGGTTCACTGTTGCAGTCATAACTGTAGGGTTGAGTCCCAAAGCTAAGAAAAGGTGACTGGAGGAGAAAGAGAGGGAGTGGTCACAAAACCTTGCAAAACCGCAGAAGCAAAATCCGGCCTGGACTTAGAATAGAGAGGGAGGTTGTAATGCTTAGAAAAAGTATGTACAGAACTCCAAGTAGCAGCTTCCAGAATATCCTTGGTAGGAACCCCACAAAGAAAAGCTGCTGAAGTAGCAGTAGCCCAGGTAGAATGCGTCCTAACATTAACAGGAAATGGATTGCCATGAAAACAGTAACAGAACTTGATGCAATGGGCAATCCACTTGGAAATAGTTTGCTTAGTGATTGCTTTCCCCTGAACAGTAGGAGCATAAGTGACAAACAACTGATCAGATTTCCGGAATATCTTGGTCCTGTCCAGGTATAGACAAAGCTGTCTGTGCACATCTAGAGAGTGCAAAAGACTTTCTTCCTCACTTTGAGGATTAGGATGAAAGGTAGGCAAATGAATAGACTGATTCAAGGCCACTGCCGAAACAACCTTGGGCATAAATGTGGGATTAGTCTGTGGAGATACCCTGTCCTGATGAAAAATAAGGAAGGGTTCCACAGCCATGAGTGCTTGCAATTCCAAAATTCTTCTAGCAGAGGTAATAGCTAAAAGAAAAGCAGTTTTCCAAGACAAAAATTTTAAATCTGTGGAAGCTGCAGGTTCAAAAGGAGACAAAGTTAATTTCTCCAAAACATAGTTAAGATCCCAAGTGGGAACAGGAGCCCTTATAGGGGGCTGAATATTCTTAGCCCCTCTAAGAAATTGTTTAAGTAATGGATGAGAAAAAAATCGGAGGATCCGTATCGTAATGTGCAGAAATAGCAGAAGCATGAAGCTTAACAGATGAAAAAGATAGGCCAGTATGTAATAACTCTGTCAGATACTGTAAAATCAGAGGAATGTTCGGGACACCCTGAACTTGACTCCAGGAGGAAAATCTTTTCCATTTTCCTGCATAAGATTTTCTAGTGCTGGGCCATCTAGCTTCAAGGATTACATCCAATACCTGTTTGGAAAGGGCAGAGGTGTTTACAGACCCTGGATCCGCCAGACAGCTAGATGCAGAGTCTTGACATGACTGTGCAGTATCCGGCCATCCTGTTGAGACAGTAGATGAGGGATTTGAGGAAGAATCCAGGGAGGCTCCTGAACCAAGTTCATCAGAGTGGAATACCAGAATTGCCAAGGCCAATTGGGAGCCAGTAGAATCATTTGCGGTCTGTCCTGTTTTATCTTCAGAAGTACCCGAGGTAGAAGAGGAAAGGGAGGAAAAGCATATACTGAGAGGTGTTTCCAACTGAATGAGAGGGCATCCACTTTCCATGCTAGTTTGTGGTAGGTCCTTGTGCAAAATGTTGGAAGTTGATGATTCTGAGGGGATACAAACAGATCTACATCCGGACATCCCCAAGCCTTTATAATCATCCTGAATATCCGAACATCCAACATCCATTCGTGTGGATCTGAAATGCGTCTGCTCAATGCGTCTGCCAGAGTGTTGTCTTTCCCTGGCAGGAATTGTGCCTGCAAGTTGACACTGCAGGTCAGAGCAGTGTACCAGAGATTCATGGCTAATCTGCACAGGGGGTAAGAGTGAGAGCCCCCTTGCTTGGTGATGTACCACATCACTGTAGTGTTGTCTGTCCGTATCAACAATTGACCTGGTAGAAGAAGGTCCCTGAAGGCTATCAGGGCATTCTGCACAGCTAGTATCTCCTTCAAATTTATGTGCAGGTGCGTTTGCTCCTTTGTCCAAACACCCTGAAGACATCTCCCATGCATGTGATCTCCCCAGGCATAATCTGAAGCATCCGTTGTCAGAACTTGGCTGGTCGGCGGTGGACAAAAAGGCTTCCCCTTGTTCTGTAGACAGGCTTCAGCCCACCAAAGAAACTCTCACTGGAGACAAGGCAAAATCGTGACCACTGTTTCCAAACTGTGGTAATGCTGAGACCAGACACTCTTGAGGTACCACTGCAGTTTCCTCATATGCAGCCTTGCATATGGTATTAGCAGAATGCAGGAGGCCATGTAACCCAAAGCCTGCAGAATTTTTCTTTCAGCCAGCTGTTTCATTGAAGCCAGGCATCAGAAAAAAGAAGCCAGTTGCACTTTTTTGTCTGGTGTCAAGGAAGCCATCTGGGTTGAAGTACTCAGAAGAGCACCCAAGAAAGTAATCTGTTGTGAGGGTACCAGATTTGATTTCTTTAGATTCACTGTGAAACTGAGGCACTGAAGAAGATGCTGCACAAAAGCTAGATGCCGAAGTAGAGTGTCTTTGTCATCCGCTTGAATAAGACAGTCGTCCAGATAAGGGTAAATTTGAATCCCTTTCTGTCTGCAAAACACCATTACTGGTGCCAGGCACTTTGTAAAGACCCTGGGTGCAGTAGATAAGCCAAAGGGCAGCACAGAGAACTGGTAATGTTTCGGGCCCGCTTTGAAGCGCAGATACCTTCTGCACTCTTGCCGTATAGGAATATGTAGGTAAGCTTGTTTTAAGTCCAAAGTCACCATCCAAGCGTTCTTGCCCAGCATAGGCAGCAGCTGCAGAGTGAGCATCTTGAATTTTGGTATATCTAGGAAGGTGTTTAGTACAGAGAGGTCCAGGATTGGTCTCCACAAATTTTCCTTCCTGAGAACCAGGAAAAGTCTGGAATAAAAACCTTGCCCTATTTCTAAATTTGGCACCAAGTCTATGGCCCTCATAGCCAGGAGGGACTGAACCTGCCACTGTGCCTCTGCCCACTGATGATTTGGCAGGTCTGGCCAACCGTTCAGTGTTGGCAAGGTGTGGAAATGAAATCTGTAACCTCCTGAGACTATGTCCAGAACCCACTTGTCCCGGGTTATGTGGCTCCAATTTTGATAAAAAAGAGAAATCCTCCCCCCCCCCCCAAAGGTGCTTCCAGGAGAGGAGCCCCTGGGACCAGAAAGGGAGAGTTATAAAGACTGTCTTTGGTAAGGTTGAGACTTATCTTCACCTCCCTTGGGAGAGGGGGCACTCCACTGCCTGTTCCTAAAATGGGTCTGTGCCTGTCCCCTACCTCTGGAACACTGGAATCTGCCTCTCTGAGACCTGTCTGAGCCCAGAAAGGACCAAGATGTAGCTGGCCAGTGTCTGTTAAATCTAGGAGGTTGTACCTGTAGAAAATCCTTAACCGTCTGCATAGATTTGGCTTTGTCTTCCATTTCTTCAATACCTCTTCAGCTTTGGACCCAAACAGAACATCATGCTGCAAAGGGGCATCCAAAAGTTTGGCTTTAACCTGATCCGGCAAGCTTTGTTCTTTTAACCAAGCATGTCTTCTAATAACAGCACCAGTTGTAGCAGCCCTACAAGAAGCTTCCAAAGAATCAAAACCACAATGCAGGGTATGTTTACCCACCTGTTCAATAGCATGCAATAAATCCTGTAACTCCTGATTATCCGCACCAATAGACACAGCTGACATCTTCTGTTTAAATGCAGACAAAAGGTATTGCTGATACTTCAGCATATGAAATTGACAGTTCAAAGCCCTAATAAACAATGTAGCAGAAGTATAAACATTTTTACTCCATCTCTCCAAAGCCCTGGACTCTTGGTCAAAGGGAATAGGATTTTTAGCAGAGGCCACTTTAACACCCTTAGGACCTTGAGAAATAGTTTCCGGATCAGGTGAAAGATTCCTAAAAATAAATTTGTGAGAATCTGGAACCCTATAATACCTATCCGGTTTGGCCGGAGTAGGGGGAAAAGAATCAGGAGGGAGAGAAGCTTCTGAAAAAACATCATCAACAATGTCCAATACAGGGGGAATAGCCAGAGGCTTATGCTGTGGGAGAAGAAGAAAATCCCTAAGCCTTTTCTTGGATTCAGAGAATTCCTGCCCTTCCCATTGAAAATGCACTCTCATATCATGCAAAGTTTCACCAAAAGAATAATCCTCAGGAGGAGAGGCTGAAGGAAAGGAATCTTCAGCATCAGAATCCTCATAAAGAGGAAAGGAATAATCCTGCTCAAGGGAAGAAGCAGAAGAAACAGAAATTTGGTCTGAAGAATCAAAATCGGACTGTAATCTAGGCTTCTTGTCAGGAGGGGGATGAGAACCCCTGATCCTAGTTAAGAGATCTTCAGCCATCCTAAGCATCTGCCTCTGTGGCCTAGGACCCTGATCAAAAGGTGCCTGTGCTTGCCATTTCACTTTAGGTGGAGCCTTAGACATTGTCTTTGACTGTAAAACTGAATCCACATTTACAGAAATCTGTGAAGGCCTGAGAACTCCCTCGGAAGCCGGTACCTGCCTACCGGCTCCAGACCCAACTGAGGGAGCAGTATCCAAAGGTCCAGCCCCTGGCAATTCTGAAGACCCCATCAGCTCCACACTGGAGTTGGTACAGGAAATTGGTTCAAAAGAGGCAGATGACAGGGGCTGCAAAGGTGCCTCACTGATGACCGTCGAACCAGCAACTGGCAATAACAGAGTAACATCCTTTGCTGTGGAACTCGGAGGCCTGTCTGCATCCCTGCACCTCTTACACACCCCAGAAGTAGGAAAAGAATCTGAAGACATATTATAATTAAACCTTTTTCCAAAATAGTAAAAGGCAAAGTTATAGCTACGCCTAATAGTACGCTGATTAAATCTAGCACAAAACACACAATTAGCAATGTCGTGGTGAGGACCCAGGCATGGAATACAGTAAGAGTGAAAATCCCTATGAGGTATTTGCTTTCCACAAGAAATACAATTATTAACTTTTTCTGACATCTGACTGGAGCAAGAAAAAGACCTCCCCAATGGGGTACTTATCTTTAAAAAATGAAAATCCAGGGATTAAATCCAGAAACAAACAGGAACAGGCCAACTGGCATCAGAGAACTGCAAAGAGCAATGCATGGCAAGAAAGACTGGGGAAATGGCGTCAGCTGAGGTCTTTGTACCTTCCGGTGCATTGATGTCAGGATAAAAGTGACCTCAGCTGACGCCCGATCCAGACTTTGGGATTCTGGCCGATTGGGTGCTGCTGCTAGCAGGAAGAACCCTACAGTCATAACTGCAACAGTGAACCACAAAGGACATTTAATTGTTTTCACTTTTTTCCCTTAAGCAGTGAACCCTGCTTGCACACTTCAAAGCAGTACACATATGCAGAATAAAAAACAGATAATTATAATAACTGAAAGGTGATCTCTAAACAGGATTTGAAAAATACATCACATGCCCTATTTCTATCAATTCACTTAATTTGCATGTTGTGCCACATAGTTTCAAATCTGTCAGGTGCACTGCCTACAGTCATTACTATCCAGGTTGTTGAGGCTTAGCACTAATGGCAGGCTTATTTGTGCTACTGAAGTCAAGCCAAATTAAAATTTTCACTCTTTTTCTTAAGCCGTAAAAGTTCATTTTATACTGCCAAGCAGTGTGCAAATGCAGAAGGCAATATTTAGTAAAACATTTACAAAAAATGTTTTGGATAACAATGTAAAGGAACACAAAATGAATCAAAGTGTATATCTAGTAATGAGCAAAGCTACCACTGCATTACACTGACACATTCAGACTTCTCATATCTCCTTACCACATCAGTACTATTATGTATGCCTCACAATATCAGGACTATAGGTAATCCCTTAAGAATGTGAAAGGGGACATAGAACAGTAGAAATGCTTTTACTATTCACACAGTACACACACAATTAATATTGACATAATTTTAAATGACTTATCTTTCTGTCACTTTTAGTCAATAATGACCTTACTTGAGTTTCCTACTCCAACACATTCATACACCAAAATGAGTTTCAATATTTATTATTATCTCTTTCAGTAAAATGATCTGTAAACAAGTTTGAAACCCTGCATCACCTGTACTATTTTTCTAAATTCAATACACTAACACATTATGCCATGGAGATAGTGTGTGGCAACTTGAATTTCTTTACTCAGTACTGTCCAGAGTGCTGAGGAAAGCACACCAATGCTAGTCTCAATTGCAGTTTTGAGGGCATTCCAAATTTAATTTGTTAGCTTTTACCTTGGGAAGGTAACTGCTGTTCACTGCTACTGACCACTGCCAGTCAATGGAGCACATTGCCAAATGTCAAGTAAACAATCAAGAAAAAATAACACATTTTGAAATAAGTACTTCCAATATAAATTCTGATGTTCTTCAACTTTATCTTACAACAGGAACCTGTACGGATCTGAACCATCAAACCATGGTATTAAGAACAATCATTTAAGATCATTTTCCATATTTGACACAGATAATTAAATATATTAGCAAGGAGTAAAAGTGTTTAGAAGCACTGAAAATATGACATTGTATCAAGTCATGTTGAAAGTGCAACATAAACAAATTATAAAAGTAGTTCTTTGTCATTTTCCAGTGACTATCTGGATGAGTGGGATATTGGCACAAGTTAGAATATCCATGTACTCACACAATATTAAACAAAACAGCAAATGTAGGTAAGGTGCATTATTCTCTTTTCTATGCTTTCATAACAGCAATGCTGTCTGACTTGTATTGCATGTGGTATTTGAATCAATGTTTAATATACTCGCTTGAATATGTACAATATTTCTTAGTAAGAGGCTCTAACCAAAGTCATTAAAACAGCCTTTGCATGTTAAGAGTATTGCTCTCCTAACTCAGTCAATGCATTTTCAGACTTTTTTTAAATCTCTAATCCCTTACCCACTCTTAGCTGGCATACAACAAAGAGGTGAAAATGTGAAACACTGATTGTTCCTGCAGTCAGACTAATCCTAGACACCTGCAAGCCATTATCAGGTAACACTTCTCAATGCTCATCCTTGCAGTGCTATGGTGTGTTCATGAAATTGTGTCACTCCTTATACCATGTTTACCTTTCCTGTACTTAGTGCAGACTGTGGTATTCAGGAAGGCTGGTGATTTAGCATTCACAGTGCTCACATTGCTGACTCTGTAGTATATAAAGGTAATTGTGTAGCTAATAGCCTTGTATCATAGTGGGGAGGCTGTTTGGACCCAGAGAGCTTAATACAGCTAAATACACACAACTTTTAGAGAGTTATTTACTTTCTACACTGCTTTCCTCTCAAAGTATTTTGCTATTTCTTACATAATGCTTTTAGTGTAGCATTAAAGATGAACTGCAATGCCCAATACAAACATTTTTTATCAGCCTGCTTTTTTCTTTATCTTTACTGTTAGCATAGCCAATGTATATCAGTTATTTGTCTGCATTACAAATGTTGGTACATAATGCTACTTGACATATTTTGTAGTTCTTTTTTTTCTTTTTTTTAAAGCATTTGAACCTTTATTGTGGAAAAGTGTAGTATAACTTCATAGCAAGGTCAGGTATTTTTCATGTGTTAGTACAAAGAATGTATTAATTTTGTGATATCTGCCTGTCTGTCCTCCACAACAGTGGAGATGGCACTATAATAGTTTTCTACATTCTTGCTTGCATATTGTGAATTAGTATTGGTAATGCTGTGATATATTACATGTTTACACAACCTTTTCTCTGTATTACAGAACTGTTATTTTGTTATTTTATATATATATATATATATATATATATTTTTTTTTTTTTTTTTGTGGGGGGGGGCATCCTAACTTGTGTGTAGTCATAGGGAGTATTACCTTTTCAATTGTTGTGTGCCTGGTGGATACATGCATTCATACACAATTAAGTTCACAACCATCCTGTCTGTATATTATAAATTTAATTTTGTGCTGTTTTCTCTTTCATCTCATGCAAGGATGTGGTGCCCAAGAATAAATATGTTCCCCACAAGTCACCATTCACTAATGCAGAAAATTAGGTCTTTATCCAGGTCTTACTTTACTATAGAGCTTTTATTTTAGGGAGAGGTACAGATGACCAATCTGCCAAAGACAGGATATAGCACCAGGTGGTCAATGACATAAACTCTGTTGAACGGTATGAGAGAAATTACTCCCAGATATGATCCAGTGTGGGATCACCATAGTGCAGCTACAGTTGCCCAGGAACAAGTAACTGTGAGAGGTGGGTCTGCTACTGAACTACCATTAACTGAAACAGAGGAGTTCCTGTCCACTGCTGGAGATCCATATAGTTCAGCAGAGGGTTCACACAGAATCCTTGATTTGGTTCTGATGTGGATGACTGACCCTGAGTGTCTCAAGCAGAACTTCCAGGTATGTAAAATACAAATAATTGTAATTGTTATATCTTTATCTGCATGTATCTTATATGTCTAATATATCTAGAGGGTGTTGGGAGGGGAATTCAACTGGTTAATATATGTTTGTATGAGAATATTCTTAATCTGTACATGTAAAGGGGATTGTTCTCTGTTTCTTGTTTCATTTGCATTGTGATACTTACCAGCCTCCTTTCCTTTCCCTTCCTTACATATAGGGACATCTGGATTGCAGGCTGCAAGACCTCCTGTACATGGTAAGCACATACTTGGTTATTGTTATTACTGTATATCAGGCAGATTCAGATCTAATTGAGAGCAATATTTGTATTGCTTTAGCATGTATTATTGAATAACATACCTTTCATATAATAAAAGGTTTTTATCAAGTTTATTCTTTATCTGTTTGTTGTGTTTATTGGTTGTTTTCATGGGTGATTCTGACAGTGGCACAGTGGAACTCCTACCAGCTGATATCAGATGATGATAGCAGCAATGAAGAGACACACATTGTGGTGCAGGGGTTCAGTCTGACACTGAGGTTGTGGATCACACATCCCCTCTAATATTTCAGACACAGTCAGTGTGCTTATGGCTACCAATTACAGCGAAACCTCTGATAAAACACAGGTAGAAGGTGACACAGTTGATTAAGGTAGTATGGTTACCCTGCTTGCAGAGCTGGTTTCTTCTCCCCCTAGTCATCATGAATGCAAGATGACACACAGGAAGTTTGGTAGAGATGCTTAGAGGAGGCCTGCTGTCCACTTTCCTCCTGATGCTATGTGTCATTAAGTGCTGGTAGACATATGATGTGTGTCAGCTATTATGGAAGCACATGCACATTCCACCAGGGCCTCTGAAGAGATAGAATGAGTACTAAATGTATGCATTCTAACTTGATTGATTCCCTGAACCATGTGGGTGACTACTTGAACAGGATGAATCATAGACTGGATTGAGCAGTGTCTGTTATGGAATGTAAGATGTAAGAGAGAGGGCATCAATGTGGCTAGAGAGCTGCTACCTGCTGCCATAGTAACACTACATCCACTGCTTTGTCAGTGGTTGCAGTGCCCAAACTCAGACATGGTAAGCCACGGGGTCAGGTAATGAATGTAGTTCTGAGGGGAGCTCATCCAGCAGATATTACTCACATTCAAGTAGTACCCAGACTTCTAGTCAGGATCACAGAAGTAGCAGTGCAACTCCTTGCAGAGGTGGTGCTCGTGGTCGGTGGTGATGACGCTAAACTGACTGTTCTACCATGGACGACTCACACCTATCTGAGATGCCAGGATGTGGTGCTAGCACAGTGCTAGATTGCATTCATGCTGACACACACAGACACACACACACACACACACACACACACACACACACACACACACACACACACACACACACACACACACACACACACACACACATTGAAAAAACAATCACTTGCCAAGTCCACCTCACGCACACACAAGCTATCTAAACAGTACTGTTGTAGCCCTGACCACTGTTTACTCTGATAGATACATGTGTTTCTTATTCACACACTCACTTCTTTGGTGTCAGTCTTGCCCTCCTGACCCCCCCATCATCATGTGCAAATGATGATAACTGTGCCTTGCCTTTTGCATGTGTTTTTGTGATTTAGGATTGCATATATGTCTGATGTACACAGTGGATAGCTAATGCTTGCTAACTCCCAAGCTTGCATTTATTAATATGTACTTGAGAAGAAAAGTGTTTTGATTTCTTGTTCCTATTCATCTGTGAATGACTGCTTTATATAATTGTTGAACTGCATTGTGTTTCAGTTAGTATTGTAAGTAAAGCAATGGAACCAGCAGGTACTTCAGTCTTGATTCTTGATATAGTGCTTCAAATGAGGGTATAATTGATCTGTTTCATGTTTTATAGAGAGTGGTCAACTGAAATGTTTGATGCAAATTATTAGGTAGAATGTGCAACTGTATATTGCAAACATCAGACACAGGAGCTATTACTAACATAAATGTATAACTCAGACAAATGATCTGCTTATGGGAATAAGATACACGGTTATGTAACCTTCTTATTCTTATTACAGGATTAACACTTTCCTTCTCATTAAGGCAGGCACAAATTATGTTCTGGGGGTTGTCCTTATGTGATGCTATCAGAACACAGCCATTACATGGTCAAGTAAAGATTGTGGGGTTTGACAGACAACAGTTTTCCTGTGTATGTGCATGGGATCTTAGGCTTTTGTCCTGGATAGTGATAGTGTGTGATATCCTTTGCCTCTTAGCCAGAGCCAGGGAATATTGTGCACACTTCCATCTGCCAGCAGCATCTGCAGCTGGTGGTTCTCCCTAAGACTGATGATCTTATACTGCTTTATCTGTATCTGTATCAGACTGCTGAGAGATCTGTATCTGCTACTGCTGCAGTCCCTGAATGTGGTCCCTGAAACTGTGGCCCTTTCCCCTTGCTATCTTTGTTGAAACTGTTTCCTGATAATTAAATTGTGACACATGGCACAGACTGTAATTATTTCAGCAAAGGTGTCTGGGTCATACTGCAGTACACCTCCTGATGTTTCTAGACACCAGAACCTTGATTTGAGTATTCCAAATACATGTTCTATGATATTCCTTGTTTAAGTGTGGACCTCATTGTATCCATGCTCAGTAGAGCTGAGTGGGCTTTTCATGGGAGTCAGGAGCATGGGTTCCAGTGCATGCCCTGCATCACCCTGCTGGATGCCCTTGAGGAATGTCACCCCTAGCAAACTTGGTGTACAGCTCACAGGTAAGTGTGCCATATGTGTGAGTTGTGGAAACTGCCTGGGTTACCTGCATAGACATTCTTGATAAACCCTTGGGTATTACACACAACCTAACAATTTATAGAGTAGTAGCCTTTTCTGTTGCTATACCTCTTTCCCTGCTCACCAGGTGGTGCTTTTATTTCTATGTACATGCAATTTATGGTTCACAGCACCTCAGGGAAGTGTGCTACTCAATAAAATTCTTGCATGGTTCTTGATCTCTCCTGTGGAGTGTGTGGGAAAAAGATGTAATCTCTTGCATGTAGTAGCATTCCATTTAAAAACTGATGTAATATTCTTGATGCCTGTTTTACCTTTAATATTTCACCTATGGATTTTTGGAAAGTAACAGTTGCTAGTCTACATAATGCTAAACATACCATTATTTCCACTGGGATGGGATTTCCACGATTCCCTTGGGGCCTGAGGTGGGAGTGGCAGAAGTTGCATAGTTTCTCCAGTCTTTCCCTATACACCCTGTATCACCAAGCAATTTCTGTGTCATGCAGTTCATGAAACGTCAAATGGTGTCTAACCACCTTTCTTCTTGCCCAAGGTCTGGCAGCAACAGCACTTTGATTTAAAAAAGCCTATTGTACATGCTAGCATAATAGCAGCAGCAACCCCTAACATGTTTTTTTTCTAAGTGTAATCATGCCTGTACTCCAAAGAGTTTTAGTGTTCAGGACAAATGGCTCCCCTGAGTGGACATGATTGCTTTATAGCTTCTTGAATAGCTCAGCCATTTTGGATTGGTTAATTAACAAGCACTTCATTTCTTTATGCTGTCCTTAACATATTCTGCCATTTCCCTTTGTTTTGCAGCTCTACATGATATGTCGAGCTATTTGATGAATAACACTGTGATACCAGCACTTAATGGAACTGTTAATGAATCCAACCTAAATCTATCCATTATGTCTCAATATGGAATTGAGGAAGTACCCAAGAAATTCAGCTGGCAATGATATTGCATTTTCTTGCATACTAGTGTTCTCTTAGCAAGTTTCCTTTGGATGCATTTAAGTGCTAGGAATGTACCCTTAGATTATAAACAAATAAACTTGCACTCAATAAGCAATCTGATATATGACATGCACATCTAAATCCGCAGCTCTGGAGACCTAGATACCATATATTCCCACATTTATAAGTAAATGGCTAATTATATAAAAAAGTTGCATCACCTTTCTATTTGAAACAGAGTTTGGATATTAGTATGCATAAGATCTTGATTATATCACTGTTACCCAATAATCCAATAATATCAGAATGCTAGTTGTTAAATCCCCATAATATATCGCATTAACGTATTGTGATTCAGATTCAGTCTATAGTCCTTCAACCCACTTGAAAAGTGTTGCTAAGTAAGTATTCAGTGAGACCGTATAATTTTTTTATGTTATAATAGTTCCCATTTTAATATCACCTGCATACTTGCTATCTATATTTAGGGGTTAAAAGAAAGAAAAGAGAACAATATTAAATTAGACTATAAGTAAAGCTGACCCGAGTTTAGCAGTACAACAGACTTGGGCATAGTCTGAATAATGACCTTGTGCAAAAACTTTGTTTTCTCCCCAGCAGTTAAAACTGAGTTTATAGTCCTATAGATGGACTTACCCCGAAAATGTTAAGTTCCGGATAGTGACATTCTGGGTGGAGGAGGTAATGAAAGGCATTGTCAAGATCAAGATAAAACAATTCCTATGTCAAACATATAATTTAGAGCTTTATTTACAGGATTGTAGAATTCAAGTCAAACAGGAAAATTTGCCTATAATCCCAGGAAGATATGCTGAAGAATATCATGAAAAATGCCATGATTGTTTTCACTTTCAAAAATATATAGAGAAAACATCTCCCAAAAGATGTACTGAAGATAGATGTAAAGCTGATTTGCTAATAATTCCTAAAATTCTGTCAGTATGCCCTCTTTTCTGTGCTGGAACAATAGTAATCAATTTTATTGTAAAAACAGTCTATTAAACAGTAGAGTCACAGGATGAAAGAAGGAATTGATGAAAAGGTGAATACATTACCCTGAGATATTATCAAGCCCCATACTGCTGTTGGACTTCATTTTCCACCTGAAAAATAGTCAGCCCAAAAAATAGCCATTATTGTAGGATCACTGACTAGCAGGCATTCAGATAATAAAGGGCCAACCTTAATGTGACTGCATTTCTTATTACTTTCTTTAAGCATTTATTCTTATTATCAGAAGTTCTTGTAAGTTATTGTGTTCTAGTTATTAGAATGGCCTAACATAGTCTTCTGGTTGCCATGTTATACGTTTGAAGAATAACATGTTGGATTGATTATATTATCTGAATTTACTTTTTTTTAGCCTTACCAGTTTAGTTAACTTGTCATTCCACCATTCCACGATATTGTTTTTGTTAATGCCCTCAGTTTAAAGATCTTTCCAAACAGACTCAAAGTAATCTCATTTGTGAAGAAAGTCATTATTACTGGTCTTCATCCAGTTATTGTTTGTAGTATCAGCACTTCACTTAGCTATGTTCATTTTTTCAAATTGTTAATATCAGCAATGTTTGCAAGTAGCTCTGAACAGGACTACTAAACCTAAAGGCTACATGACCAGCACTTCTGAAGTAGTGACTTAAGGTTACTTTTGAAGTAATGACTTAAGGTTGACAATGAGGCAAAGGCTGTTAGAAAAAAGACAAGAATTTTAGAAATGTGTGTTGGAAACAGCTATTTGAGAAAGATGACAATGTCATCGGGTTCAGAAATCCTGATTCCATATAGGTCTTATAGTTTCTATATACCCAGATAACTTGGATTACTAAACTTTTAATGAAATTTGATTACTGTTCCACACTGTGTTTTGGGTTTCTGAGACACGCACTCAAATTATAATATCCTTGTCTAGATAGTATCTCACTTTGCCAGGCTTAGTAATAAGAACAATTTTATTTGAGTTAAGGATTGCCAGCAGTTGTAAATTATTCCAATTAGCTGTAGGACTGCAGGCACTGGCATAGCAAACATTCAAGGTACTATTAAGTTACAACTCTGTGAGTCTTTCTTGACAGATTTTGTGTAGGCCAAAAACGTGCTTGAAATCTCAAGTATGTTTTGACAGTAGCTTCATAATTCCATTACAGCTGAGGGATGGCTCAAGGTGCTTCTGCAGTTACATCCTACTGATTCCTCTAGGAGTCAGATATTGCTTGTTCATATTTGCATAAATAATCCCCAAACCATGCTACATACAAAGTACTGAAAGATTTCATCTTAAAACTTTCACCATAGCAAGCACAATTGTATTGATATTTAATGTCTATCTGGTGCTGGTAAAGAGATATTAATTGTTGTTATTATAATATTTATTTATACTGTTATAAATTAATATTTTTCTAAATATCTCGACAACCAAGTAGCACAGACAGAAGTGCTTAGCCTCTTATGAAAGTTCTTAGGTGGAAAAACAAAATGCTGCTGATGGTATGTAGTGTAACTTGAGTGGTTGCTGAGATATTGTAAGTTGTTTACAAAATATTACGAACTTAATATTTACTATGTTTACTGAAACTTCTACAATCCAGTTTAATAACTAGAGCCTGAAGAATACTATACAAGCAATAATGCCCAACAAGGTGTGTGTTACTGTGTAAATAACACCTGGTCAAGGGTGTTATGAGGCTGACACCACAGATTGATGGCCTCTATACCCCTGAATGGGTTTTATTTACACAGTAATACACACCCTGGAGGGTGTTATTGTACCTAGAGAATGGGCTGTCTGTAAAATTGTTGTGTGGTTGTGTTTTACTTACTTACTTATTCTTTTTTTTATTACTATAGTTATTTTATATATTTTTATGTAAAATAGTTTCTATACCTAATGTTTCAGACTTGTAGTATATGTAATGCTGTTGGAGTAATTATGCGATCTCATTCTCTCTTACACACACACACACACTCACACACACACACACACACACACACACTTACACACACACACACACACACACACACACACGCACACATACACACACACACACGCATACAAGCATGTACGCACTCACACAGGCAAACAGAAATATAAACACACATACACACATACACTTTTTAGTGTTTTATTTTCTTTTACCCTCACTAAACAGCAAAAGCACTGCTTAACGAGTGTAAAATAATGGCTCGATTGATCTCGCTGTCACTCACATACACACATACACACAAACATAAATGCACACACTTTTTTTTTTTATTTGCTTTTTTGTTTTTATTTTACACTCACTAAACAACAAAAGTGCTGCTTAATGAGCATAAAATAATGGCAACCGTTAGGTTATTTTCAATCTGAGCTCCACAGCAGCTTCATATGCTGCCCTGAAGTGGTGGACTCCTTTTTCAGTAAGCATTACCTGTACATTAACAACTTTCTGGAAACATTCATTCTCCAGTTAGCGTGCTGATGTACAGGTTGCCCATTCTCTAACACTATATAAATAATTTGTGCTGAAGAGTTTGCCATTTACACTTCTATAGTAACTCCTATGGTTCCAGAGATATGAACATTTGTTTGAAATGTGAGGACATAAGTTGATTCTATCAAAAAATGTAGGCTCTGTCCATTAGAAGTTACAGTAGAAACTTACAGAGCTCCAGTGGAAGGAATGGGTTAAAGAAAATCAATTGAAACTGATGTGAAAGATTTAGGCCTCACTTTTAACTAACTTTGTGTGTCATACTGGGTAAAGGTATCCTTAAAATGCATTGCCACTAACGTATCTAAGCCAGTTTTGGCTTACATTTCACTAAAAGTTAAATCATATTCATTTAATGGTGAATATGTAATAAGGTTTGAACTGCAATATCTATGAAATATTTGTCTGAAATTTGTCTTCCACTCTTTTCTTACAATTGTCTTTCCTTAGGTTTAAAAGCTGTTTTTCCTGATCTTCCAAAGAGATGTATTTACTCAACATAGTCTTATCT
Source organism: Protopterus annectens (assembly GCF_019279795.1). Classification (NCBI taxonomy): domain Eukaryota; kingdom Metazoa; phylum Chordata; order Ceratodontiformes; family Protopteridae; genus Protopterus; species Protopterus annectens. Next base: position 554,386,364 of record NC_056728.1, read on the forward strand.
AATCAGAGATCAAAAACAAATCTAAGGGTGTAATATACATTTTGCAATTAATAAATTAGTTGAGTGCATCTTCTTCTAACAAGGAGGATAAACATAATCTGTACATTGATGTTAAAGCAAGGATAAAGAATAGCTATACCACAGTTGGAGTAAATAAGACTGCAGTATGAAACATAATAGGTGTTTAAGCAGATAAAAATATCAAAGGTTAACTCTTCGGTTAACAGTAGGCCAGCTTGGATCTAGTATTGTGCATGATGCATACTGCACACACTTTGTTGATAAACACAAGAAAATGCTGACATAAATTATGATGAAAACTGCCAGATTAAGTAGAATAAGAGAAGACTGAAATTTTTCTTACAAAAGGTAGTAATTTAATAACTAGGTGTTGCACAACAGTTACTAGAAAGCCCAGAGGTAAATACTAGCAATTATTATAGTAACAATAGCTATCTTATGCTCCTCTACAGAGTTCATGACCTCTCAGACATGTGACTGCTCATGCTCACAACTACACGCCGTCACAGCTACCTATAACTAAAAGATGGTGCCATCACCATTGCATTCACCAGCATCTTGGCAGTGCTTATGATTTCCAGATTTGGCACACAAGTTTCATTGTTCCTGCATGGTAAGATTCCTTATGGTCACTCAGTTGGTAAGAGCAAACTATTATACTGTACCAGTGCTATATCTGTATCAATACAGTGGCATTGGTCATATGTAGTAATCATCTCCTGTTTGTGTTATGTGTATCTCTCCCTATTTTGTTATCCAGGTGATGCAGGCTACCCCCTTAAATTTTGAATAATGACATCAATCTGCAACTCACAGGTAGCTGCTGAGGAGTGCTAACATCACCTTGTCTCAGACACAAATAGTCATTGAACAAGTGTTTGGCTTGGTCAAGACCCATTTCTGATGCCTGTTCAAATTGGTGGGGCTCTTTGGTATGAACCTGTTACTGTATGCAGAATGTTTATGGGCTACAACATTCTACATAAACATAACTGTGCACAGGTCAGGTGTGCAGCTGCCACAGCTGGTCACAGGTAGCAGCAGTGCAGCTCCTTTTATTATGTCCAGCATTAGTGATGACAGTAGTGATGGCCAGCTGGAGGCAGTAGCATGACCACATTTGTAACACATGGTTTTCTGCAACTTATACCATGCACAAAGTTCTGAAGTCCTTTACCCTTGACTGCAACTGCAGTACAGCATATATTTCTGCATTTTGGTACTGAATGACCAATTAATCAGCATCAGCTGATCATGCCCCAAAACACCTTGCACCCAAGATGACTGCACCTCCACCCCCACCCTAGCTATTACTTTCTGTTATCATATAGCATTAGCTACGATCATCTGTACAATGTTCAGTGAGTACTAGTTACACTGTCATTGTTTGCATGAACTGTAAAGGAACAGATGTTATAAATAAAGTTTAGGGTTATACTCAGTAATTCAGTACAGTGCAGTGTTACTTAAGTTCCATTTTCTTGATGAAGGAAACATATTTTGTTTTCCACCATGAAATGTGCCACGACTACAGCTGATGCTATTCTTCTCCTTCTCGCTCACTCACTCTCTCTCTCTCTTTATATATATATGTATATATTGCTATTGTCTATTTCCTTTCTTTTAGATATTACAATTTCTTTCTAGTTGCAAAGCAATACCTCATTTTACCATAGGCATATATAGCATTTCTTTTTTGCAGGATAGATACCTTCCCTACTTTATAGCCTGAAATTAAATAAAACATGTTCCGTATAATCCATGTTGTACAATATTACTTACATTTCTGGAGTTACAAGTAGAATTTGTTAATATACAACATACTATGCTAACATGAGGGAAGATGGGAGGGTGGGGTTGTCTGGCCAAAATAGTATGAGGAAACCTTGTACACATTCAGGTTCAGTAAATTATGTCTTTTTCTCTTATTCTCTTATATTTATATAGAGATGCCCCCACAAGAGGTATCAGTGGAGGAAGGAGTAGTTAGTCTCACCATCTGACAGTATGGTTAATGTCATGAAATAAATAAAAACTTTAAATAAATAAAATTAAAATGAATGTAACTACAGATTGCAACCTGACAGGTTATCATTATAGTAAGTGTTAAGTAAATACTAATTTAATGAGCTTTGTGGAATTTTATTTCGGAAATCCATATACTTATTCAGTCATATTAAAAAAATGACAATATTATTAATATGAATATCTTTATAGTACTAACACACCTGATCCTGAACAGAACTTGGCACTATTAACTGTTACAATACATCAATACAGAAGGTTTATGGAATTTCACTACATAAATTCATTTAATTATTCATTTATGATGAAGTAAATGCAGTATTGCAAAGATGAATTATTCTGAAGATGAAAAACAAATCTGAACCTGAATCACTGCTGATTACTACTTACTGCTACACTACTTAATTGCAGAAGAGTTATGGAATTTGATTACAGAAATTCATATCGTTATTGAAAAAGACATGTAGTATTACAAAGATAAATACCATTGCAGCGCTAACAGACCTGAACCTGAACCAGTTCTTGTCACTTTTTTACTGAAGTTAAATGTAAGATATATTTATTTACTGAAAGTTTAACATTCCTGAATGAAAATGTTACTGCTTTGATTTTTGTTTCATTGAAATAAAAGCCTTTGCTCTGCAAAATGTATGACTTATTTTGTTGTCTCCATATGTCCCTAGCTCTCTCTTTTTTCCCTTTCCCCGTTTTTGTCCCTTTTTTGTAATTTTTTCCTTTTCTGTTCTGTTTTCTGCAGGTTCAGAAGTACCAAGGCACTTTGGCCACAGCTATTCCAAGTGTAGGAAAGATTTCCAATAATCCCTGCCCATCCAGGGGCCACTTAGCTGGGTGGGAATAGTGGCTTAACCCATGTGGGCATCCGAGTTCATGGCAACCTGGCAAGACAGCACCTTTGATTTCAAGACCTGGTTGAGGCTCAATTAGCTAGTGCAATGGAGAGGTGATAGAACCCATATGATAGCCTAGCTCAGTGTGTATAACACTCATTGCCCTGGTTGGTGCCAAACACTGAGCCATCTGAGGTTTCGGCCCCTTCACCATCAGGTATACCCACTAGGTCCATCAGGCAGGGGAATATATGAGCTCTTCAGACTGGGATGATACCAAATATGATGTTCTCCTCACTGCCCCCTTTGCGTCTGTCCTCTGTCTGTACATGTTGTCATTCTCAGCCCATAACTGTGCTCCTATATGTCTTTTCTTGTCTTTTGTGTTTTTTTGTAAAAAAAATGCTTAAATCTTTCCAAACTCTTTCTCCTATGTATTGTGCCTTTCCAATGTTTTTTTTTTAATATTCATTTGGAAAAAATGAGGGTCTATCCTCACCTAAAAATATTACCCATCCTCTCTCACCTCCTCCTGTACAATTCTCTTAATGTGTTCCAACTTTATAAAAGTACAAATAATTTTTTTACAAAAGGACACATTACAGTAAATACAAATCTTTAAAAGTGTTTGCTAAACTGCCAGCCAGAGGTACTAAGCCATAACCTGTGCAACATTTTGTGGAAAATTCTAGAGAGATTCATGCAGTTCACATTTGCTGCCTCATGCTAAAAGCAAACAACAGCATTTTTGAATATATGTACATGTGAAGCATGCATACCTTTCAACTTTCCAGATTTGTTCAGAATGTCCAGATGTTTGGCTCATATATTTTCCTTGTTTCTTATAGAATTTGGGGTTTCTGGCAAATCACTGAGGACTGAAGTCACTAAATAATTACATACATTTGAGTTTCAGCCTTCATATCACTCAGAAAATGCATGATAAGACAAATCGTGTTATATCATCAACTTTCTAAGGTTATAAGAGCAATATTTAAAACCTGTCCCTATTTTGGGCCTTTGCCCCCCTATTATTTTAGGCTTCTCCCAGATTTCTTGCACTAAGAGGTTGAAAGGCATGGAAGCTTGTTGCAACTGTTAGGACTCTTTTGCACATAATTCATTTCATTTCATATGAGTTTACACAAATTCAGATGTGAAGACTACACTGGGTATTTCAGAAGGCAGAAAACGTCTAAAACTAATTCTAGTTGCTCACATTTTGTTCATTTAAATACAGGCATAGTAGCACTACTCACACATTCCATTTACACATTTGTGAAGTGTGCAACTTTGAATATTACCTAAAATTTCATTTATAGATGAAACAATTGAAACTTGACCCACTCTGGCAGGCATATTGTTACCAGCAATGTAGTAGTTAGACTACAGAAACATGACATGACATTTGCCTGAATATTTTTATATTTTATTTACATTATTCATTGTTGATTTATTTGAAGAGTAATATGCAACTCACCACGCAGCAATGTTAGTGCCATTTTTAGCAACTTTCTGATGAAATTTAAACTGCTCACGTGGCACAGATCGATAAAGCCCTGACAATGGCCCAGGTGACTTGGGTTTGATTAGTGGCTTGGTTGACTGATGCATTGGTGGGGGTGGAGGTTTGGGTGGGAGGGGTGGGTGGTCCCGAGGGCATCTATGATGATCATCTTTGGTGCTGACTGGGAATGGCACATGGTAAGTGTGCCTAAGGAGGGAAATAGTATGGAGATATGTCTGTGTTGCTGCAGAAGCAGGAGAACATGCTGCATACCTCTATTGCATGTCTACCCCTCCAGGCATACCTTTGGGACCATAGGGGAGAGGAGAAATGGGTAGGTCATAAGTAAAGAAGGCCCCACCTTGGACAGACATTCAGAAATGCCAAACCTATGATGTCCTTGTTCTATAACTGGCCCCAGCATACTGGATTTAGTCTGAAGAGAGCAAGGAAGAGATCTGCTAAACGCAGTGTGGACTGGTGCTGGGGAGCTGGACCAGTAAACATGAAAGACTGGGGGGGGGTACAAAGGAGTGCAAAAACAAAACTTTGAGAAGAAAGTTACCAGGTCTTCTTTTTTTTTCTTTTGTGTATCTTCCTCCTTCTCATGAAATATTGCTGCAGCTGTTTGGTCTAAAAGTCTAAGATATTGGTGTGTCAAAACTGAAATGTTGAATTGCCCTTAGTAAAGATACTATCTGGTGTTTGAAGAAGTGGGAGAAAACTGAAGATTCCCTGATATGAACATTTCATTGGTGAAATAGTATTTTTGAAATAAATCAGTCTAGCAAACAGGTGTGGGTGAAAATGTAGTAGAAATCTAAACTTTTCAAATTCGATGTGCATTTCTTGTTGTACATATACATGCATGCATACCAGCCCATAACATAATTTCTTAACTACAGAAATGCATGCCAAATTGTGTACTGATATAACTCCCTCACTATTTATTGTGAGGCACTTATCTCCTAGGCTGGTGCACTACAATGTACTGTATGGATGTGTGTATGCAGTAATACTTATTCTTTCTGATATACACACGTGCACACACACACACACACACACACACACACACACACACACACACACACACACAATTTAGACAACAAATGCAAGGGGTGGTAAAGATTGTTGAACGTTCATGTAATCAAACTTTGGACATCTCAAAGGCATCGCTTTCAACTTCTTATCACGTGAAATCTGGACAAAAGCATACAGCAGGTACAGTACAAAGGCCCAAAATAGGGGCAGACTTCAAATATTGCTCTTATAAACTTATAAAGTAGCTAAAACGTGATTTGTTGTATCATACATTCTGTGAAGGATATGAAGTCTGAAACTCAAATGTATGTCATTATTTAATGAAGTCAGCCCGTAGTGATCTGGCAAGAAATCTCAGATTTCATGAGGAAAAGACAAAAAAATCTGAGTCAAAAATCTTGACATCCTGCAAAAATCAGTTCAGTTGAGATATATGTAAGGTATGTTTCGCTGAGTCAATTAAGTGGGGTTTAGATTGCAGTGAGAGTACCCTGGCATGTGTTGTTTGGGTGTTAAAGCTAGTGTTAGGGTTAGATAAGAGGATAAATGTCATGTGTTTGTGGGCAAGTGTGTGCATTTTAGGCTTATGGTCATGGTCAGGTAAAGGAATAGATGTAGATTTGGTAGTGTGTATTAGAGTATATTTGTGTGTCTGAGTATGTCTAATGTAGTGGTAATGTTATGAGAAGTTTTCTTTTAAGGTAAGGGGTAGGATTGGTGTTCAGGTAGGGGCAGGGTTAGTTTTTGGGTTAACACACATTTATAAGGTGGTGTGTCCTAATTCTAACCCTGCTTCTGCCCCCAGAAATACCCCTACACCTTACCTTAAAAAACCTTGCCATAACACTGCCACTATTCAGGCAAATTTGAGGCTACTGTTATGGGGGTTTATTGTGAAGAACAGGAAAGGGAATAGTTTTCTTTCTCTGTTGTTTTGAAAGTTTAGAATTTTAAGTATTTTAAAGTTATGGATGTTCAAACTTCTTAAGGCTGATATTTTCTGTTGGACATTAATTAAGTTCAAGCATACATAATCAAATCATATTATCAATACACAAAAGCTATCTTCTTTAATAGCAGTCAGTAACAGTTCTATCATGATCTGAAGATTGTGAAAACAGACACATGATGATCTCTGCTTTGTCTCAGGGGATGGATTTCACCTTAATTTCTATGGCGGAAATTTTTTTTACTTCAAAGGATAGACTTTATATTGAGTAGTTTTATTTATTTATTTCCATTTGTTGACTGGGAAAATCGGATTGAAGTAAAGGCCCATTTCAGTGGAAAACTGCAGAGAAAGTCTATGCAGTTATACAGCAGAGGTAACAAAAAACAAATACATAAATAAACAAACAAATAAATAAAATGTACGTACTTTTCAGAATACATAAGCAAAGCCATTGCAAAATACAAATGTACATTACTAGGAAACATTAGTAATGAATGTTACAAATGGATACAGCAACAGTATATGGCAGCAGTTTAGGAATGTAGATAGCATAGTGGTTAAAAGATGTAGAGGAAGAGATGGAAAAAGTAGGATGGACAGAAGTTGGGGACTGAATGTATTTCGGTGAAAATTCAGGTAAAATGGCAGGTCCACGTGGAAGGTAGGTAAGTTGGTTTTGAGGCTGTACAGAAATGCTTTATGTTAACTCTCATGTCTAACGTCTCGGGTAAAATAATTGCACAGTCTGAATGAACAGAGCATAAAGAATCACCAGACTGATTCTATGATTTGACAAGTTTTAGAAGGTTTTGGGTCTGAGATATTAGTTTGCTGTAAAACATATATTTTGAAAATAAATTAGAAATGGGTAGGCATCTGCTGACTCTACATAGAATTTTAAGGAAGTTTTTAACTAGTTAAATGTTAAAAGGTGTTGAGCTCTAGTCAATTAATCATAAGAAGTACTTTACAGTGTGGGTTTTGTTGGAAACATTAGCAGTGTTGTACTTTGTTGTATGTTTATTTTAGCTTATGGTGTTGAGTTTTTGGAATATTGGTAAGGACTGGAGATGCATATAGTAATGCAGGTAGTAGAGATTGGGCTGTATTTAATTTTACAGTTTCTGTTGGGCTTGATTTATGTAATGTACATAAATATAATTTTTTGTGAGTTTTTGAGGTTTCAAACTCGGTATGTTTATTGAAGGATAATTTATGATCTAAAAGTCTAGCATGGGACACTTGTTCAGTTGATGTTTTGTTTTGTGAAGTAACTGAGATTTCATTAGGCAGATATGAGTAGTTTAGTTTTCTTGGCATTTAATAAAAGATTTGAGTTTTAAGCCAATGTTCTAGGTGTTGCAGGTTATGCTGTATGGAATGCTACAACTGACTAGGGAGTAGGAGTCATCAACATAAAGTACTAATGTTGCATCAGGAATCTTGGTATGTATATCATTTACAGATAGAGATACTGAACATATTTAGTCTAATTATGGAGCCTTGCAGAACAGTTGTATTATTGGGTAGAGAAGAGGAAACTGCTTGGGGCCATTTTACTGCTTGTTTTTGATTGGTCAGTTAAGTTTTGAACCATTCTAATGTGTTGTGTGCCAGATCCATATCAGCTGGTCTTTATAAAAGGAGAGTCTGAGAGATGGCATGAAAGGCATTAGACAGGTCTAATAGAATAGCAGTGGTGGCAAGACCCTTGTTTTTACAAGGATTACTAGTATTTAAGAATGATAAAAGAGCAGTTTCAGTTCTGAATCCATGTCAAAAAACATGTTGTTTAGGTAATAAATTATTTATAAGTTGATGTAGGAGCTGCTTTTTTAAACATTTTTCAAGTATTTTAGTAATACGTCCAAAATAAATTATTAAGGGAATTGTTTGTTCCTTCTTTATGAAGCGTTATTATATTACATTGTTTCCAAAGGTCTAGAACGCAAGATTTGCTTGTGGGGCTATTTATAATTATTGCAACAGGGTAGGCTATTGTGTTGGCTGTCATTTGAGATGAAACTCACACAACTTTTACCCTGCCATGTATTGGCTCTGTACTAATTACATCAGACAGAGTCAGCACTGAACTGAAACCGCATCAACTGCTGCATTTACAAAGTAAGTCTCGAACCTGGGGTGTATAGTGTACTAATATGAATGAGAGGCATATTCTTGTATTTCACTAATTGGTATTGTAAGGAAGTAAAATGTAGGGGATTGTTACAGAAATGATCTTAACATGTGGCAGCAGAGACCTGTGTGACTTATATGTGTTCATTATTAAGTAGTAGGTATCAGACATCAAAGATTCATACAGTCTTACCCCTTAAACGTAGTGATGTTCACTGCATGGCCACAGTTTAGCACCGTACATTTACACTGGAAAATCATTAAAGAGAGAAGTTAGATTAGAAAGTAATGATGCACATTGCAGTTTCTGACTTCATAACACTCACAAGATCATTCACAATACTTTCCAAGGCCAATATAAGTCAAAGGTAAAATTACCAATTCCACACTACAAATGCAGATATACTAAACACTTTGTCAGCTATGCACCCTGAGTGTCAAACACAAAGGTTATGTATTCCTGAATCCAAAAGAAAGCAAACAGGGATATGGCACAATTCACATCATTTGCACAGGGTGTTGTATTGAAGGGGGGCAGGAGGCCTAGACTGACACAAAAGATCGGAGAGTATGTGTGAGTAAGAAAGAGAAGCATGTAGACATCTGAATAAACCAACAAATGCCCAGGGGGGCAAAATGAGTTTTAAGCTGCACAGCTGAACCATGTAACTATTGTGTGGGTCTCTGTAGGGGTCCTCCAGGTGAAATGCATGTGTGAGTGTCTGCATAAATCCAAACAAGCTCTGTGCTGGCTCTACATCTTGGTATGTCAGACAGGTGTGAGTTGTGCATGGTAGAGGTGGCAGTTCATCATTGTTGTCCCTGACTACGAGAACTGTCTCTACCAGGAGTTGCACTGGCACATCCACACTAACTGTCAGATGCACTGCTACTACCTGAATGTGACTGAAGTTTGGTGGATGACCTCCCTTCACTGGGACACCCAGGACCATGATTCCATGGCCTGCCATGTCTCAGTGTAGACAGCACACTGACTGACGGAGCAGTGGAAGTACTGCCACTATGGAAATGTGATCGGGCACGGCCACGTTTGCTAACAGCAGACGATGTAGCTGACCTACATCCATGAAGATACCATTCCTGTCCCAACATGCATTCCATCACAGATAATGCTCATTCCATGACAGACACCCTTTGGTCCATCACAGACAACCCTCGTTCCAATGTGTCATTCATCCAATCCATTGAATCAGAAACACGATGGAGGCAGTCATGCATGTCAGCCTGTGGCACATCTACAGCCCTTAGCATTTGTCTGGAGCATGTATGGGAATGTGCCTGTGCTTCCACAATGGCACTCAACATATACTGAGTGGCACAGGAAGAGATACCTGCACACCTGCAACAGGTGGAGGAGGGAGAGCAGGCCCCCTCCGAGCAGCCCATCAACCCTCTTGAGTGGCACCTCGGCCACATATTGGCTTATGCCACAGTCAACAGGCACTGAAGCAACAGTAGCCACAGTTCCCTGATAAATGGCCTCACATTCCACTTGTCCAATATCTGAAGGCTCACTGGAATGGATAGGCGTAGGTCTATTGTCTGTGTCTGATGAAACTACAGGGAATGGCTGTATGTAAACCTCACTGTCAGATTCAACCTCTGCACCCCCCAACTGTGCCTCTCTTTGCCACCATCATCATCAGAGATTGCTGATACATTGATATCAGGTGGCAGAGGGCCCACACTTCCACTGTCATGGTCACCTGTGATGAAAAGCAACAAACAAAGGCGAAAAATAATGCCTACACTGATATAGTCCAATATATGCTAACAAACTAACAGCACTGCCATATTACAGACAGTACAGCAATACATGCAACAGGCCTGACAGCAACATCACACACTAAAATATTTCTTTAAATTGTACAGCAGTACTGACATAAACATGTTTTACTTACCATCTGCATGTGATATTCCCCTCTGCAAACCAGATGATCATGGAAGAAGTTAAGCAATAACATCATGACATTTAACAGTAGCACAGGGAGTAATGCTTTTAACCCTTTATATGTCCATTAACTATACTTTCAACAAGAATGCGGCTGACAACTCTGACTTAAGCCAATAACTGTAGCAGTCTTTAATCCCACCTGAAAAAAATTAATGTGACACAAAAGTAATGTATTCATTTCAATTGTTTTACTATATGACAGTATTCAACTATTGATATACCAAAGCCTACCTGGAAGATCCTCCTGGGACATGCTTGCTGTCTCTGAAACTGTTGCTCTGACATCCAAGACATGCTGTACTGCACTATCCTTTGAGCTGTCTGCATCTCTGATATTGGCCAGGAAATCTTCATTGGGTGTTATTGATAGTTACTAGTAGGCCCTTCCCCAATAACCATCTGGTTAAGGCCCACTGAAACTGGTCTCCTCCATACAGATGTGATCATGTTAGTTACCCTGTGGCACACCTGCTTTTTTATGTCCTGCTGTGGCCACCCACAGCATTCACATCATCAATGATCTGGTGCCAGATTTGCATCCTACATGCCATATCTGCTGATCCCCTCTCAGGCAGAAAAGCACCATGTTGCCTAAAGGCATCCACTGTTGCCTGGTTCTCAGCATCATTGAAGGTGGTCTCAGAGGATTGACACACCTGGGTGGCATACTCCTAGGTGTCCTAAAAGACAACAGAAGGATAATACACATAAGTATCACATAACTACAAAATAATTGTTTGAAGGTAAAACAGAAAAGGTAGCCACTTGGTATTGCCCACTAGAGAAAAATAAAACAGTCTGGAGATGCGAAATACGAACAACAGGCAGAATGCAAAACAAGGAGAGTAACAATAGTAACATATTCTTGTTTGTGCTATAAGGTTAACTATCCTTTGCTCCAAAACAACAATCTATCCTTGTTTGTGCCATACACGTAACTCACCTTTACTCCTCCAAAAAGAACAGTGTATCCTTCTTTCTGCCATAAGAGTAACTGACCTTTGCTCCCCCCAAACAACAGTCTATCATTATTTGTGCTATAACAGTATTTCAGCTTTGCTCCCCCTCCAAAAGAACAGGCAATGACACAATTTGCTAACAGACCATATTTGAAATGCTAAAAGTGCTATTAAAGGAATTGTCCCTGAATCATTTGTACATATTTACCACAGAGCATTCCATTTTCATGTGCTGGCAATCATGTATAGCTTTGAAATGGGTTAACAAACATGCCAATGCCATCATTGCACTTGTAACTAGTGCATACAGATAAAAGTGTAAAATCCTTTGCTTCAGTTTTTTACTTAAATGCATTCCAGCATATTCACTATGTAGCTGACAAAATGCAAGTGTACCTTCTGAAGTACAGTAATCCTCTATACAAATATATCCCAAATAGCTTATGTGCAGTCTTCACAACATAAAAAAGTCTCCTTACCATCAGTGTGCCTAGCGACACTGTTGTTTTTTTATAGTGTATAGATTAGGGCTGTTAGCATGGTGAAGATGCAAATGAGATGTGAACTTATTAGAACTGCGGAATCCCAAATACTTGGATCTGTGTAGGAGATGTAAACATAGTGCAGGCACTCCCTCAGTGTTTTTGTTAATGGATCGCAACTGTGAATGATTACTGGTTGGGAGAAGGAAAACACAACAGCACTGTAGGCTGCCTTATTTCCATTGGATGTGTCAGGTTAAATATACAAAGTGTTAGATGTAAGGTTAGAAATGTAACTAAACAGCACACAATTCACAGGTTGTATTCCTTAACATCCAGCCTGCCTTCATTTGTTGGCAACTGCATATGATATTATTTCCAGTTAATATCCTCACACATTTTAAGGCCAATTATATAGAATGGCTTAAACATGTGCATGTCTCATAATAATGGTCAGATAACTGAAGAATGGCAAACAAACACAGAAAAGTAAGACAGAGCTGTATAAGTGCAAGCAATAATCATAACAGGTTGTGGGATCACCAAGTGCACTACATCCAAAAATAATACATGCACAGATAACAGTTGTATGGTTTAATATCACTGTAGAATCTGTTGCAGCTGATTGTGTGCAGAATGAGTTCAGTTCTTTGTTGCAAAGCTATTTCTGTGCAAAGAAGGATAAGGCACCCATACTGTGTTCTGAAGCGGCATTGGAGTGAGAGTTCAAATCCATATCTGTGTAGACATATCTCATGTGAGCCATCATTTTCTTGTGTGCATGTCATACATTAATTTCCCTCATTTCAACTACTTGCACCTTTTTTCTTTTTTTTCCTTTTCTGTTTGTCTCATTTTTTTTTGGTGGGGGCAGTATTTACTCGATGCAGCACATAGCTAAATCTAAAGAATGGAAGAAATGAATGGCAGTTTTGGCTGTGATTATCTCATTTGTGCAAAGTGCAGCAGTGTGCAAACTGGACAACTGGACACCCAGGAACCAGACAGGATAGAGACACCCAAAAATAGAAACTGGATAGATTTAATTAATGCTATTGGGCATCATGAAAACACGCTAAGTGGCATTGCACAGTAATTAATAGTGATACCTTAAGAATGATTAGTAAAATAGGGAATGTCATGTAACTAGTTCTGTAGCAGAAGGTGTAAGTGTAGGGCTGGAGTACAGATGGTCCTGGGTTCTAGTACATGGTATGCAACCTTTTTTTTCACTGTTTTGACATTGCAGTTTATAGCAATGAACTGAAATATAGACAAGTGTTATTTCAACCCTTTGTGGCAGCAGGTATAAATGTAGGACTGCCATACACATGGTCCTGGATTCTATTACAGGATGTGCCATGCACGTTTACTGTTGTTCCACTTTCCATTATAGTCACTCTAACTTATAGTACTTGAGATAGTGGAGTTGATATTAATTATATGTATGAAGAATGAGATGCTAGTATTTTGTCAGTTATTTATTTATCCATGTAGTATCACATTTATTATCAGATGCATGACTGTGGGTATACTGTGTACTATATTCCAGTAAGTATAATTCTGCTATCTTGACTGCCATGGACTTCACATTTGACTAAGACACATACACAACTGTCCATACATCCAATAACCTTGCAATGGCAATTGCAGTTATGCAATGTCTTACTGCTTGGCACTGCTGCTCTCAACTTACCATCCCACAAATGTGTTGCTCAGGGGTGCGCACACCTGAGCAATGCCTTTCCGCAATGGTAAGCAAAGCACAGCAGTGCCAAACAGTGTGCACACTCCAGTAAATGTGGTAACTGGAACTGGCAAGAAAGCAGAAGTCTCCATTGCTCTAGATCTATGGCAGAGATGGCTGGCGTTTGTGGGGAAGGTGCTAGGTTTAGGGCACATAGGTGTGGTGTCCAGGAGTCCATGATATAGTCTAGGATATTTATTGGACTCCTAGTTAAGAACCACAGCCAAAGGCTTCTGCAGGGGAACTATTCAGACTCCCAGTACAAGTCTGAAGCTTGGGATAGTTTTGCCCAGGCTGTATCCAGTGCCACCACTATCCCACACACTGGAGAGCAATGTAGGCATTATTATAATGACCTATGGAGGAGGAAGAAGGATAAACTCAATCACTGGATTGAGGAATTTAAGACTGAGGACATCCCACACCTGTGTAAGTATCAACTACAGAGAGCACTTGTAAGACTTAGACGCATGAATATAGGCAAGACTGGTATTCATAATGGTCTTCTGTTCTGTTCTATTTGTTCCACAGCTGCACGAGATCATGAGGTAAATGTCAGAATGCAGCTAGATTGGTGAGCATGAGAGAAGCATGTTGTATATATGCAGCAGAAAAGTAGTGTTATTGTAGCATTAAAAGTTAAAGATAGATTTTTTTGGTATTCTATAGAGTTGTATCTAATTGAGCATGCATAACCCAACTGTAAACACAAGTATGCATGCATTAGTATGTAGCATAAGGCAAGAGTACAATATTACACTTTAGTCAGAGGTTGTGGGTTCAAATACCACACTTCACAAATATACAATACTGTTATTTCTTCAGTAAATTAAAACAATTATATCAGTGGCACAAATGCCCTGCCGCAAACTGTAATCTGTATAATTGGAACATCCATATGTGCAATATATGCAATTTTCACGGATTACTTGCTGCAATCTGTAGTATCATGTGCATCTGTTAGGAGGAGGTAGTCTTAAATGTAAAAGTTAAGATAATAGAGTCAAATAATTGTATTAATGCATTGTATGTCACATATGAAGGTACTAACCTATCTCTTGTTTTGGTCTCACTCCAACCCTTATCTCTATTTTTTTTTATTTTATTTTATTTTATTTTTATTTTCTTTTTTTAATTTTATTATGTGTCATCAAAACATACGCATGTCATCCTTGTGTACCATATCACTAAATGCTCCACAGCACAGTGGGGTAGGCCAGCCCCACCAGATATGCCTGCCCCCACTCCACCAGCTCCAACACCAATGCCCTGGATGTCTTGGAACCAACCAGGCAGCACTGCCTCTACTGCCCCTGCCCTACTTGCACCCTCAGGTAGTCTACCCCAGAGGCTAGTCCAGTGGTACCCTCCAGGAGCAGTGGCGGAGGTGGTGATTTCATCACCTGCAATGAGTTGCCAGGGGTGGTGCATAGGGCTATGCGCCATACTGTTGGTGCATTCCTATGCCAGCTGTAGAGGCTGTTTTCCCTCATTTTGTGTAGTACCAGGAGGAGGAGGGGATGTCAATCCCTCCAGCCACCACTGGAGTGAGGTGACACTGATGACAGTCCAGTGGGTGAGGATTCGATGCTCACAGTAACCCAAGTTGATGACCGTGGGCTCAGGATGTCCCCACCCTCACCCCAGTCTTGGTGTCCCCAAACTTCTGTGTTCATCATCATCTCTGTCTCTTGATTTGTTTGTCTTGTCTGTCTGCAATTGCTTCCTCACCTACCCAACTTACCTGACCCAGACATACTTACCTCCCTTCCCAACTTTCATCTCTCTGTGAAATAAAAATTAAATGTGTACCTATCCCACCAAAAAAAATAATAATAATAATCATCCCATACATAGCCCTCCATTTCGTACGTGTCCTCTTGACACACTTGATTTGGTCCTATTGGCTATACAACATGATTTTGTTGTGGTCACCATACTCTTTGGAGGTGGCAGTCCAAATTCAGTTAATATTTTACACATATGTTCAGTTTACACTGTTAAAGAAATGGATAGCTCTGGTTCTTTCCTACCTCCCTCCTGTGCATTCCTGTCCTGCTTTCTCTTTGTTCTTCCCCCTGTTTGCTCCTCATTTCACCACTTTACTATCTACCTCATTTGATGACTTTCATCTAGTCAAAAAATATAATCACACACACAATACACATAAGTTCCTGGATCCCTTTATTTTTTGGGGCCCATGTTTGGGTGGAGGGGCACATTGCACATCACCATGCAGCAATGGTGAGCAGCAACAAACAGCTGCAGTTAACCCCATGCAATGCCACTTAACACCATTGCACTATGCCAGCACACAGCAACACATCTCATATAAACAATTCATGCCATTGCATTATCACTCTTTAATAACAAGTATTTAAAAGTAATTAAAATATTATATACACTTGTATTCGAGCACAGTACCATCTGCCCCCAAAAAGGAATGTATCAGTGCATTAACATGTGCTGCCACAGAGTCAGTTAAGCAGCAGGTGTACTTCATATACTCAGTAATGTTCATAGGTTCATAGTTTCATAGGTTCATACTAGGCTATCTGCCCTGGGGCAATTATAAGCCTAGCCCGATTCTGTATGGCTTACGCCACCCCTTGATTTGAGTATACTGTGCCCTTTTTAAGGTTTAGTTTACTGTGCCTCTGTCTAATAGTGACACGGGAGTAATCCCTGGGACAAACCTACGATCCCCCATCCACCTATCGAGATTCTTCTTGAAGAGATTCAGTGAGGTGCTCTGCCTCACATGAACTGGAATTCTATTCCAGAGCGAAGGGAGCCTCTGGGTTATGAACCTGTCCCTCCAGCAAGTTCTATTTATTTCTGTGCTGAGGTTCAAGTCCCTCGAGCGTGTGGCTCTAAGGGATTTAGATTTACTGAGGTGGAGCATGTCCATTAATTCTGGATTTGACATAGCTTTGTATGTCAGGCATAGATCGTCTCGAAGTAGGCGGTATGCAACTCAGCAGAGCTGGAGTTTTTTTAACTGAGCAGCATATGGCATCTGTTTGAGACCCTTGATCCTCTTGGTGAGATACTTTTGGGGTCTTTCTAATTGCTGCAGGTGTCGGGTAAGGTACATCCCAAAAGGGGCATTGTATTCTATGATGGGTCTGATGAGGGATGAATAAAGGGGCACGATTACCTCTCTTGATCTAGATGTGAAACCCTTCGTGATGAGGTCGGCTATGTAGAAGGTCTTTCTAACCACTTTGGCAATGTGTTTTTCAAAGGAGAGATTGCTATCAACTTGGGTCCCCAGGTCCCTAATAACTTTCTCTGTACTTAATGGGTTTCTGCCTATGTGGTAATTTGTGGGCACATTGTTTTTGCCAAAGGGTATGACTATACATCTTTTGGCATTTAGCTTTAAACCATGGCGCTGGCACCAGTTATCTGTCTCTGTGAGACCTTTTTGAAGGATGCTTGTGTCAGCTGGAGAGTCGATTATGGCACCCAGTTTGCAGTCGTCTGTGAACTTGGTGAGCCATAGTCCTCCCACGTTTGTCTATACCTCGGAAAAGTATATACCGAACAAGAGTGGTCCCAGGACAGAACCCTGTGGGACGCCACTTGTGACCGGTTTCGAGTCTGACATGGCTCCAGCAAGTCTCACTCTGTGGGTTCTGTCTTTGAGCCAGTTTGCAACCCATCTTGTGATATAGGGGTTTATATTTAAGCTGGATAGCTTATCTATGATGCCCAAGTGGGGTATTGTGTCAAATGCCTTTGCAAGGTCCAGATAGGCTGTGTGGACTACCTTCCCTTCATCTATGGCTTTGTTGACTGTTTCGAAGAAGTCAACCAGGTTCAAAAGGCAGGATCTGCCCTTGACAAAGTCGAACTGGGTAGGATCTAGTGTCTGTAGGTCCCCAATGTCTTTGTTTATGAGCTCCATGATGATCCTCTCCATAGCCTTGCAGACTAAGCTAGTCAGGCTTATGGGGCGATAGTTTCCAGGGTCCGTAGGGGCTCCACCTTTGTGGAGTGGGACCACTGTTGCTGTACGCCATTCTGTGGGCACATATCCTGTAGTGAGGCTGAGATTGTATAGCTGTTTTATTTGAGGGATTAGTTCCTCTTGGAGTTCATGTAGGACGCAACCTGGGACGCCATCTGGTCCCATGGAAGCAGTGTTTTTTGCTTTGGAGAGGGCAGCCTTCACCTGAGCATCAGAGATGTTTGGGAGGCAGCCCTCTGCCTGGATAGATGCTTGCTCTTTTGGGGGGGAGGGGGTTGGAGCAGTTTGCACTGAACCTGTCTGCCAGGATATTGGCGATGTCTGTGGGTTCAGTGTATTTTTTGTTGTTTAGAATCAACTCAGAACAAGTCTGGGAGTTGCATCCCAGGTTCCTAACATAACTGAAAAACATTATTTATTAAACTTTGTTTGCCTTGGATTTGGTTGCTGGCGCTCGTTTTTGTGGGTTTCGATAACTGAAAAAAGCCTTATGATTGTCTTTGGTGTCCTGTGCAATTTTTCTCTTGAAGCTGGCCTTGGAGGATTTTATGAGGGATCGTAATTTTTTGCTAGTACTGATCAGAGATGTCTTCCCTATTAGGGATTTTGCTCTATCATGTAGTAGCTTCCTCCTTCTGTTGTACAGTTTATTTATGGCAGGGGTCCACCAGACTGGATGCCTGCCTTTGGATGATTGGGTCTTGGTTTTGTTTGGGATAGCATGATCCATGCATTCCTGGAGATGTCCGTAGAATGCGTTTATATGGGATTCTGCAGTTTGGGCCGTAGTTTCCACTGGCCCTGGGGCCTTGAAGGATTCCACTTCGGTTTTGAGAAGTGAGAAGTTCGCTTTTGAGAAGTTTTTCACTGTGGTTTTCTGGGCTGGGGGTGGGGTCGAGATGTGGACATCCAGTGAAATTAATTTATGGTCTGATCTTACCAATGAGGGATATACTTCTGGTGTGGAGCATAGAGTCCCCATGTTGGTAATGATCAGGTCTAGTATGTTGTCCCCTCTTGTGGGAGTGGTAACTAGTTGTTCCATAGCATTTGAGTTTATAATTTCCAGGAACCTTTGGGCTAAGGTGCTGGTGCTTGAGTAGTGCTCCCGGTCAATGTTTTGGTAGTTGAAGTCACCCAATATAATGGTGTTCGGAGAGATCTTCATGTTCTCCAATGTTTTCAGGAAAGCCGAGTGGGATTCCTGACTTTGAGAGGGTGGTCTGTAAGATGCTATAAACTGAAAAGCAGTCTTGCCCACTGTTAGTTGCACATGGATGGTCTCCGATACTTTGTGCAATGCCACTAACCTGGAGGTGTGGATATCCTTGATAAATATGGAAACTCCCCCTCCTTTTGTGGTTCGGTCTGGGTTTTGGGGCCGAAAAGCATGATATGAGGTATAGCCTGGTAGTGCTGGGGTGCTCTCTGGAGCCTTGAACCAGGTTTCTGTCACTGCACAGATATCGATGTTCTCCATACTGAGGAGAGCTTCGAGTGTGTGCATCCTGAGGTTAAGACTTCTGGCGTTAAGCAGCATTACCCTTAGTTTCTTGTTCCTTGTGCTGTCTATGGGGGTGGGGTTGACTTTTGAGCCTTGCCTAAAAAAGGCACTATGGGGGTGGCAAGAGCCTTTGCCAATATCCAAAAGCCCAGTGGTGACAGGTGCAAGCCGTCCCTAGCGAAGCAACATGTCTTGTCGAGCATGTCATCCCAGGCTGACAGACACTGGATCCCCTTTGAATGACACCAAAATTTTAGCCAATTGTTAAACTCGATCATTTTGTCTTTGTACTGTGGCATCATTCTAGGTGAGGGTAAGATGCTGCTCAAGGTCAGGGTCATACCAGCCTGCGCTACATGATCAGAGAGCTCCTCTATGTCTTTTTTCATGTAGTCCAGGGAGGTACGTCTCAGGTCATTCACACCAGCATGTACAATGACTGAGTCATATTTGTATTTGCTTTGGAGTGACCTGAGTGCTTGCGTTATGTGGCGGATCCTAGTACCCGACAGGCAGCTCACCATGACCTTCTCTTTATTCAGCCTGATGAGCGAGACTTCAGTGTGTCTGACAATAGAGTCACCTATTACAAGAGTATCAGGTGTGTTATTCAGCCTTAAGGGCTGTGGCTGCTTGGCACACTGACTTTGTGGGCTATGTGTTGTGCGTGTTTTGTTTTGAGGTAGTGTTTGCTTGGATGTCTGCTTTGGAGGTCTCTGTTGCTTAGGTAGATTTTTATTTAGAGCCTCCGAGTATGTTTTTGTGTATTTATGTGTTTGGTTCGCTGATGTGGTGGGACTATGTGATACTGGAATTGTGTTATGTGAGGTTACCTTCTCCTCCTGACTGGTTACACCAGTTTTGAGATGAGAGAGCTCAGCCTCCAGTTTGGCTAAATAGTTGCATCTCTCACATATATTTGAACCTGTTTGGAGGAGGAGAGGGTTGTCCGTGTACATGAGACAGTTGTAACATTGCCTCAAAATTCCCAGATTCACCAGCTGGACTGGAGAGGAAACCATTGACTGACCTTTGGACATGCTAGAGTAATATAGGGAAACTGAATTTAAGACGGACCAATAGAGGACAGGGTAATCGTAGAGAGCATAAGAGTAAGTAGTGCTTATGGTTTAATAGTGCTAACTTGTAGGATTACTTAATTGGACCAGTGAAGGGCCTTAGAATGAGAATATGGTGTTTAAATTGAGAGATAGAGCAGTTCTAAGGGAAAAAAGTGAAGAGCAGACCTTAGCAATGCATCTCACATTTGTGCAGTGTTTAGCTATGCACAAACATGTGTATCTTGCATGCCTATGCGCTTTGCTAACCATTACACAAACCCGCTACTTGCCTCACTATGGAAATGCACATATGATGCTGTATTACTGCTGTTTTCTGTACATTTCCTGTGTATAACATGAAATTACATGTGGAAACATTTAAAACTGAGGGCCCTATCTAACTCTATGTCACATATTTGCAATCCATCCATAGGGTGCCTCCCACCAAGCACTGCAACCATGGTGTCTCAGTACTTTTTCCACATATATATCAACTACACTACAAAATATAATATCAAATGTTGTGTGCTATGTAATGTATATCAATATGCTAACATGCAGAACTGCAACTATTGACCAATATGCTTTAAATGTCTTATTAGCAAGGCTAGGGAAGGAATCAGCATGAACGATATCTACAAGGACATAGGTGATCTTCAACACACTTGACCTGATCCATTTTGTTTCTGTCAAGTGTAGATCTTGCTTACTGAACTTAAGGATCTGTGTCAGGCCCTCCACTGTTTGCAAACTACTTCCCTGAAGTACAAGCAGTGGTAGATGGCATGTGGTTTACCAAGACTACAGATGACCGGTTTCCCCCAATGATGGTAACATAATGCTGAAGTGGTTGCCACACACAAATGATTGGTGCCAAATTCATGGACTGAATCATCAGTCATCCATCCCTGGTAACTATCATATTGACAACACACCCCTTAGAGTTGCCCCAGTAGTTAGGGACTTATGGACATGCATAGATAATCTAGCCTTTGATCATTACGTGTCTACAGTGGTGAGGAAATCATTCTATGTTGCACAACTTATAAACAAAGGTATGGCATCTAAGTCCAAGGAAGTCATTGTTCTGCTGTATTTGGCATTCATCAGACCTATCATTGAGTACAATACCCCCTTTAGTATGTAGCTAGCAAGGCATATTCAACAACTGGAACGTCCACAGAGGTTCTTCACTAAAAGAATACAGGGCGTAAGCAACATGTCCTTATGCTGAACACCTCAAGGCCCTGTCCCTGTATTTTGTTTCCTACAGGCTTTTGAGGGGAGATCTATGCCTGGGATACAGGGCATTGACAGACCCCACTCTGATGGACCTCCTACATATCCACAAAACAAACAGTACCAGAATTACCTGTTCTAAAGATTTAAACCTTGCCTGTGATATAATTATGACCTGCTGGAGAGATAAGTATGTATCCTAGAGACTACCCCATCTATGGAACAGCCTCCCCATCCATGTGAAGCAGAGTTTCTCCCTAACCCAATTCCAGTGCAACTTGACGGAAGCCAGAAATCCATTCTTGGTTTGGCATCTACGTCTCTAATGCAAACAGGTAATCTGTAAATGGTTCATCTCTCAGGCCCATGCTTACACTTATCAAGGGTGTCAGAACTTGTCAGAGATACAGGCTGCATGGCTAGGCTTAAAACAGCCCTTGTGGTCATTAGCCTAGTAAACACCTATGAACCTTAAGGCATACAATGCCTCATTGTCCCCTTTGGCAATGAAGTACCCCTGCTAATGATGATACACAGAGAACCCCTCCATTGTGAGACTTGGAAACATATGTTGATAGCAATCTACACTTTCATCACTATGTGTCCATAGTGGTGACATGCACTTTCTCTATTGCACATGTCATACATATGGACATCACATCCAAGACTAGGGTGGTCATATCTGTGCTGTACTCTACCCTTATCAGATTACTAATTAAGTACAATGCTCCTTTCTGTCTGTACCTCACCAGACATCTGCAGCAATTAGAGAGAACACAGGTTTGTGCCTGGGGGACTCCAGGGCCTCCAAACATGACATACATGGAAAGACTGAAAGACCTGTCACTGCACTCAGAATCATGCAGGCTGCTGAGAGGTTGCCTATATCTGCCCTACTGAGCCATCTCAGACATGCCCTACTGGAAATGCTGGTCATCTGCGAATCAAATTGGACTGTGGCATAAAAAAAACATGCTGGGGAGACAGGTAGAACTCTGACTTGTGCAGTGACACTTGTGTAAAGTACTGTGTTCTATAGTCTGTGCAGTTAGATAGGGGTTTTGTTCTCACTGCAGTCAACAGGGCATGTTTGTATGACTAGACAGAATAGCAGAAGTGAATATCGCATAGTTACTGCTGCAATACCATGGAGTGACAGTATTTTGATTCTTGCAGCCCACCCATCATCTTGTCTCCCACATGGCCTGCTGATGTCATCTACTATAAATTCACCTGCACTCTTGTGAAAGTCAGACTTGTGCTGTGTTGTTTGCATAAAGTACTGAGTTATGTAGTCTGTGTACTTAAGTAGGGGTTCTATTCTCACTACAGTCAAGCATGAGAGAGAGAGAGAGTGTGCGTGTGTGTGTGTGTGTGTGTGTGTGTGTGCGTGCGTGCGTGCGTGTGTGTGTGTGTGTGTGTGTGTGTGTGTGTGTGTGCGTGTGTGCGTGTGTGTGTGTGCGCGTGTGTGTATGTGTGTTTGCTCTTTCTTGACATTACAGAGAACATTTTACACCAGCATGTGGAACACTATTATATTCTCCTCAATAGACTCTGCTGATGTCATCAGCTATAAAGTGTTGTCTGAGACACTCCAAGTCAGATTTGTGCCATGGCACTTGCATAAACTACTGAGTTATGTGGTTGGTGTACTTAGGTAGGGGTACTATTCTCACTGTAGTCAACTGTGTGTGTGTGTGTGTGTGTGTGGTTGTGTGTGTGTGTGTGTGTGTGTGTGTGTGTGTGTGTGTGTGTGTGTGTGTGTGTGTGTGTGAGCTCTTGCTTGAGATTACGGGCTCACTCCGCTCCCCTACACTGCCCCCAATTCCCACCCGCCCCAGTACCTCTAAACTTATACCTTTCCTAACAGTCCCTCCCTCCTTTTCCTACCAATCAGATTACTCCACTCCATTAGTCCCTCCTTCATCTTTGACCAATCAGGTTTGACATTATCCCCCTCCCTCTTCCTTCACCACACCCCTAACACTTTAACGCTCACGTACCTTCTAATTCCTTTTAACTCATCTTTCCTTTTACCATGCTTAGCCTTCCATCAAAAGTCCTTTTCTTCTCCCACCTCATCTTACTTCTATCATTGCTATACCACTTAACCTCCTTCACTACCTTTTATGTGCCCTCTTCTCCTCTTTCACCCCAAAACCAGCCCACATCCCACTTTCACAATATCTCAGCCTCTTTAATCACTTCCCACCCTCTACTTCTCCTCAAAATAAAATTACTTCCAATCCCTAATAATACCCATAGACTTAAAGCAAACCTCTACCAATGTTTCCTATACAAACCTAATAAACTTACCACCTATTATACTCTCCTGCATTTAGCTGGCGATATTCACTCCAATCCAGGTCCTTATTGCTCTCCTACAAATCCCCCTTCTAACCTCTCTCCAACAAAACTGCCCAGCTCCAAAAATAAACATACTAATAAAAATCTCAAGTTCCTCACTTTTAATGCACAAAGCTTAAAAAATAAATTCACCCTCTTCCATGCCTGGCTTACCCATAACTCCCCAGACATAGTGGCCATCTCTGAAACCTGGCTAAAACCTCACATCAAAGACTCCAAATTCCTACCTCCAGTATATCATTCACTCCAATCTGACCGCACTAACAAAAGAGGAGGAGGAGTTGCTTTAATTTACTCTAACCTCCTGACTATGACCCCATACCCTAACTCCATCCCATCTTTCAATAATGCAGAACAAGTCATTGGCATACTTCAAATGAACATCCACCAAAGCATCTGCATTATTTCACTCTATATTCCTCCTGGTAATAATGCTAACACATTGGAAGACATCCTCTCCTGGTCCTCTTCTAACATCAAACTAGAAACCTTTATTCTGGGAGATGTTAACATTGACTGGGGGAAAATCAATAATCCTAATTCCTCCATTACCATCAATCTATTCAACTTCACTCATCTTACTAACTCCATTACTAGACCTAACAAAAACAACCCCCCGGCACCATACTCGACTGGATACTTGTATCTCATCCTAACAAAATTATTTCATCTGGTGTAATTCCTGACCCTTTAGGAGACCACCTCCCTGCCTTCTCTATTCGAGCCACTCCCACTTCCCCCCACTCTCACTACTTCATTCAAACATGTAACCTAACCAACTTTAATCAAGATTATTTCTCTAGCTCCCTTAAGCTAACTAATTGGAACCCCCTAAAACACTGCCACTAGACGAAGCCGTTGAATATTTCAATTCTACGTTCTTAACTATCCTTAACTCCCAAGCTCCAATAAGAAAAAAAAGAATCAGAACTAAACCCACCGTTTGGCTCTCCAAAGAAACAAAAAAGATTATGCACCAAAGAGACAAATCCTGGAATGCATACCTTAAACACAAACTGCCTGAAATCTTCCTTCAGTTTAAACAATTGAGAAACCTAACAAAAAACTAGTCATCAGAGATAAAAAGTCTTACTACATCAAATTACAAGAAAACCATACAAGGAATCCAAAACAATTCTGGAACTCCATTAACTCCCTCCTTTCACCAGGTACTAAAAGCAACCCATGTCCTAACACCAGCAAATCTGACCCTGAAACTGCCTCACTATTCAATTCCTTCTTCACATCTTCCATTGCTGACCTAACCAAGACTTTTAACAACAACCCACCCTCCCATATCAATCTTTCTCTCCCTTCCCACCCCACTTTTGAATTTAAACCTGTTCCTACCAACCTAATAAGGAAACTTCTCTATAAACTCAAACCTTGCTCAAATGCTCCTGATAACATACCTTCCTCCTTCCTAAAGATAGCTTCTGACTCCATTGCTATACCCATCAGCATCCTAATAAACAGGTCTCTACATGAATCCTATGTACCCAAACTCTGGCGTTCTGCTTTCATTCTTCCACTTCACAAAGGTGGCAAGAACTGTAGTGTCTAATTTCTGTCCCATTGCCATCCTCTCCCCTATTTCCAAAATCCTAGAAAAGTGTATACACCTGCAACTCTTGCCTTTCCTTACTGAACACCAATTGCTCACCCCACCCAACACGGCTTCCGCCCTGGACACAGTACCACCACTGCCCTTCTCTCTTTCCTTCATTCTGTGAACTCTGCCCTTGACTCCAGCAATTTAGTCTCATCTGTTCTACTAGATCTATCTAAAGCCTTTGACACCATCTCCCACTCCCTCCTTCTAAACCATCTCTCTAATCTCAACCTTAGCCAAAATGCTCTTTCCTGGTTCACTAGCTACCTCTCAAACAGGCCCCAAGCTCTGAAATGGGGCCAAGCTACATCTACCTTCCTTCCTACACCTATCGGAGTACCTCAAGGTTCCATTCTTGGCCCATTACTATTCAACATCTTTATTAATGACTTCCATAAAGCCATCCCCAACACCACAATTGTTCAATATGCTGACGATTCCACTCTTATCTGCCATGCCCCTAACCAAACAGAACTCCAAGCTCTTACCCAAACTGCATTTTCTACCACTGAAAACTGGATGTTCCAAAATCACCTCTCCCTTAATGCCAACAAAACTAAGATCCTCCTCTTTCCACCCTCCAAATCCTCACCACTAGACAAACACTCCTTTCATATTACCAGCCTTTCCAACTCCACCATTGAAATAGTAACCTCCACCAAACTTCTCGGTGTCATAATTGATGACCAGCTGAAATTCAATAATCATATCCAGCTAAACATCAAAAAACACACATAAAACTTGGCTTATTGTACAGAAATAACCACTTTCTGTCTCCTTCCACTAGGCTAACCCTTGCCTCTACTTACCTCCTTCCCTCTCTACTGTATGGCGCTCCTCTGCTCACTAATATTTCATCCAGTCTTACCTCCAAACTGGAACAATGCTATAACAAAATATCCAAATTTGCTACCAATGCCAAGTCCATCACTCATCACTGCTCCCCCCTCCACTCTCTAAATTGGCTTGAACTCCTTAATGAACTTACCTTTCTCCAACTCTCCATTGCCTTTAAACTACTGTTCCATCCAACCAACTGTCCTGCTCTTTCAAACATTCTTCTATCCTATAACCCCCCTAGACCCCTTAGATCTTCTCACCAAAATATGATCACTGTACAAAAACCTAAGCACCCAGCTGGCCAAATGCTTTTATCCTTCACCCTTGCTAAAAAATGGAATGCCCTACCCACCTCTCTAAGATCCTGCAACAACCTAGATAACCTGAAAGGCCTACTTCATTCTCACCTCTATCTTAATAAAATTTGCAACTGCACTCTTCAACCTACACCTTTCAAATCATCCTCCTCCTTCTCTCCTGGCTAACCTCCATTCTCAATTAAACTCTCTTTTGCCTCTCCTAAAATACTAGCTGTATAAGCTACTCATATATTATCTTTACTAGATGAATTAGTTACTAAGTCACCCTAGGCTGACCATCTTTTTCTCTTCTTCTCTTCTATATTCCTAATTGCATGAGCAACTAAAGTTATCTCCTCCTACTTTCTTCATCCCAGAATATTTTACTTCATTTTTCTCTTGTGCTGAAACCTAACTAAATGTGTTAATATTTTACTATGTTTTGCCATCGGACATTACTATTGTAGACTGTTCATAAAATCCTGTTAGTCATTGTAAATTATTGTACTACTGTAGACTGTTCTTAAAATCCTGTTTAATCTTTGTAAATTATTTTTTGTCTGAACTCTTTCGAAATAAATACTGTTGTTTTTGTGGAGCTTTTCTCCCCGGGCCTCCACTGAAAACGGACCCCAAAGCCCAGTGGACCTCCCCAGTAATCAAACTGAAATAAATAATTAAATATAAATAAATAAATTACAGGGAGCCTTTTACACCACTATGTGAAACACTGTTATTGCCATATTCTCATCAACAAACACTGCTGATGTCATCAGCTATATCAGTACTCCCATCAGGGAAGGGTCAGACACTAGCCTGGAACCCAGGCAGGCGTTGCCTCATCCTATACCAGACAGATTACAGCAGCATGGCTTTAACTCAATCCACATACATCATGGTATGATTTGTAGGCTCTGTGTTATCCTGTTGAGAAAGCCCTGTGGTCTCTCCAGTTGCTGCATGTGTCTGGTGAGGTACATGCAATAGTGAGCATTAATGAGACTGTATTACTGTTCTGATGAGATTTGACTACAGTGCTGTAACACAATCCAAAGATTTGAATATGATGGTATGATGTATGATGTGCACAATATAAGCTTTCAATATCCATGTGGACACTTGGTGGTCGATGTTCATAGTGCTATCTGCATGTGTTCCACTGCTGGGATCACTGAGCATCAGCATAGCTAGACCATTGTCAATGCTGTGATTAACACTAAATTCCACTTTTCAGATGGACAGCATAAAAAAAGACACATTTCTGCATTTAGTTGTAGATCGTGTGCCTTTGTCCCTAATTCATTTGTCTGTGTTATCTCCTCTTGTACTATGTTATCACTGGTGAACTTAGTGATTGCACACAATATGAAAGAATCAGCAAACTTGGAAAGCCAAAGGCCATATACTTTAGTCTGAACTGTCAGGGAAAAAAAGTCCAAATAATGAAGGGCCAAGCACAGATCCCTGGTCTTTGCAATGATGACAGCTCTACTGGTACAGGTTGATTCACCAACTTTCACAGTACGTGCTCTGTCAATAAGCCAGTTGGTTACCCATCTAATGATGTAATGATTTATCCCCAGCTGGGAAGGTTTCTCAATGATACCTATGTGGGGGATTGTGTCAAAACCCAAGGCCAGATCACAATAGGCAGTATGACTGTCTTAGCTTCAGCCATGTTTATCTCATGGAAGCAATGGCCTGTGACAACATCACAAATAACCTATGGCGTGACTCAGCATATACACCTTCCTGGTATGGTTGAATTCACACTTCAACACACCATCCACGTGGGCTATATTCCCATACAAGGGTGTACATCAACATGCATACATCTAAGTAGAGGGGACAGCACCCGAAGCATGCATTTATAGAGACATCCTGACTCTCCTCTACTGTAAGGTAAGCCAGCATGTGATTGTGGACCTCTTCTACCTGTACAGAAGTCATATTCCTGCTGTGCAACAGATCATTAAAGTCAGAACAAACCTCTGAACTGATAAAGGAACCAATGTAGCAAACAGCAAAATAGTGAAGAAAAAGGCAAACTGGTTCCAACACAGCACTCTTTAATAGCAACACAACACGGTAAGCGCTTTCACGGATTACATCCGCTTCCTCAGACCAAAATATTAAAACTCAAGACACATCTTTAAACATTCTAGCAGCCAATGAGGCACACTAATCACTGAACCAGTTTAACACATTCATTGCCTTGTCTAAGCAGTGAAGAAACTAACATGAGTGTTTAAATAGCAACACTATAAAACATACATTGCAGCTCAAAAATTGCTAAGTACATAATTAAAACTGACTGTGGTGTATCACATGAACATAAATATAAATTCTAAAATGTATCAACATTTAAATATACTAAAATATATATATATATATATATAAAAAAAAAAATATATATATATATATATATATATATATATATATATATATATATATATGCATAAAATAAAATCTGTCTAAAATATGTATATAAAACTGGTCAATCTTGTGGACATATAAAATAAAAATCATAGCAAAGATATATATATAAGAAACCAAGGACATAAGCCTGGTACTACTTGGTCAATGTTTCAGTGCTCTAGCTTTTAAAAAGGGTTTCAGAGACTCCTTACTACTGAGACCTGGTGGTTTGTCAGCTTGATAACGTATAATCCACTTCTGATCCACTGATTCTGTCTTATTATTGATGTCACCACCTCTAATGCTATCGTGTATGACTTCTAGAACAAAAAATTTAAACTTATGTGCAGTGCCTTCTTTCGCAACATGCATGGCCAACGCACTTGTTTCTTAGCATTCCTAATGTCTCTTAGGTGTTCTAAAATTCTCTCCTTGAAGGCTGTATTTGTTTTGCCAATATAGAATGAAAAACAGATAGTACAGAAACCAAAATATACAACATGCTTGGTATGACAATCAGCGTATAAAGTGGTGCTAATCTCAAAGCCTAATTGTGGATGTACAAAAGTGCCCCCCCCCCCCCCATATATACACACACACAAGCCATACATCTCCGCATGGGTATGTACCATATATACACACACATAAGCCATACATCTCTGCATGGGTATGTACCCATGCAGGAGATGTATGGCTTGTGTGTGTATATATGGGGGAGGGGGCACTTTTGTACATCCACAATTAGGCTTTGAGATTAGCACCACTTTATATGCTGATTGCCATACCAAGTACATTGTATATTTTCTATATTTTCCTACACAGTAACATCACCAGTACTTATTAGTTATGACCACCCCTCCTGTTATGATTGTGGGCAATTTCCTGTGCTTTCTCTTGCTAACCTGGTGCAGTTGGGCATTCTGAGACAGTGTGGCAACTGTCTAATGTACACAGACAACCCTCTCCTCTTACCTCCAAACACTCATACCTGTGAGAGATACATTTATATCACCAAACTGGAAGCAGTGCATGCTCCAACCAAGACCAGACTAGCTGGTCAATTGGAGGAGGCAACACCTGCAACTCACTACATGGAACACACAGTCCTCCAAAACACCAACCATCACAACCAACACATAAAAACACAAACCATACACCCACCTTCATGGAGGCTATCAATAAAAATTTACCCAAACAAAAGAGACCCCGAGACAGAAATGCACTTGACCACCACAACACAACACCAACCTCAGAACACATAGCTCACAACCACAGTTGGGCCCAATGTACTAATCATAGGAGACTCAATTGTGAGGCACACTGATGTCCTACTCACTAGGCTGAACAAGGAGAAGGTGACAGTCATTTGTCTATCAGGTGCTAGGAGCCACCACATAACACATGCACTCAGGTCACTCCACAACAAGTATAAATATGACTCAGTCATTGTCCATATGGGTGTGAATGACCTTAGATGTACCTCCCTGCACTACATGAAAAGAGATGTGATGGAACTCTCGGATTATGTGGCCCAGGCAGGTATGACCCTAGCCCTGAGCAGTATTCTACCATCACCCAGAATGATACCACAGTACAAGCGGAAAATGATTGACTTCAACAATTGGCTGAGTTTCTGGTGTCATTCTAAGGGGATCCAGTATCTGTCTGCCTGGGATGACATGATCGACAGACCTCGATGCTTTGCCAGAGAGGGCCTGCATCTGTCACCCCTGATATTCTGTGTACTGGCTAATGCTTTTGCCACCCCTATAGTGCCTTTTTAGGCAGTGTTCCTAGATCAAAATTCCACCATAACAGCTACAAACAAATGCAATCTGAGGGTCATGCTGCTCAATGCTAGAAGTCTAAATCTCAAGATGCACTCACTCAAAGCTCTCCTCAAAATGGAGAATGTCAACATCTGTGCTGTAAAGGAGACCTGGTTTAAGGAGGCAGAAAGCACCCCTGCACTCCCAGGCTACAACTCATTCCATACCTTTCGGCCCCAGAATATAGCCGTAAGCTCCCAAAGGAGGTGGTGTCTACATATTCTTAAATGATATGCACACCTCTAGACTGGTAGCCCAGCATAATGCACCCGAGATACTTCAGGAACAACTATCACTGGGTAAGATGGTGATAGGTCATAGCCTGCTACAGAACCCCAAACATGTCCCTAGACTCTCACTCCAACTTCCTAAGCACCCTGGAATCTATCAAGGTCCAACCCAATATTTTGATACTGGGTGACTTCAACTACCCTTCCATCAACTGGGAAAACTATTCAAGTACCAATGTACAGGCCCAACGCTTTCTGGAATTTATCAATTCCAATGCACTGGACCCACTCATTCTGACCCCCACTAGAGGAAGCAACATCCTCGACCTAGTTATCGCCAACATGGAAGACCATTGCTCAACACCTATAGTCAATTCCTCCCTGGTTAAAATTGACCACAAACTATTCACCATTGGAAATCTCCATCTCACCTACTCCCCCTGTTAAGGTGACCACCCTCAAAAACTTCTCTAAAGCTGACTTTGGGCTCCTAAAAACAAAGGTGGCTAACTTTTCAGCACCCATGCCCATGGAAAATAGCTGCATGATTACTGAATCATACACCAGTGCACTGTACAACCATGTACACAAATGCATGGACCTTGCCATACTAAATAGAACTAAGACACTCTCCTCCAAAAAAAGGAAGCCAATCTGGTGGTACCCAGCCATCAAGAAACTCAACAACAGAAGGAAGAAACTGTTGCAGAAAAAAATGAAGTCACAAGACTGGAAACCTCCCTTATCAGTCTCAACAAAAAGCTGAGATCCCTTATCAAATCCTCTAAAGCTAGGTATGAAGGCAGAATTGCGGCTGACACCAAAGACAACCACAAAGCCTTCTATAGCTATATCAAAAACCTCAAAGGCAATACCCAGATTTGCTCTGAGTTATTGCACAAGGGCACCTCCTATACTGAGCCAACAGATATAGCCAACATATTGGCCGACAGATTCAGTGCCCACTTTACCCCTCTCCCCTCCCCAAGGGCCCTATCACAATACCAGAATAAAGATTGGTACCCACCATTTCTGTAGCACAGGTAAAAGCTGCATTGTACAAAGCCAAGAATACAGCATCCATGGGACCTGATAATATCCCTGGTTGCATCCTACATGAGCTACAAAATTAACTGGCACCACATCTGTGTGCCCTGTTCAATTACAGCCTTACCTCAGGCTATGTCCCTAATGAATGGCGAACTGCTACAGTCATCCTGATCAATAAAGGGGGAGCAACTACAGACCCTGGGAACTATCACCCCATTAGCCTGACAAGTCTGGTATGCAAAGCTATGGAGCGCATCATCATGGACCTGCTTAACAAAGATATAGGCAAGCTACAAACTCTTGACCCCACACAGTCTGGCTTTGTCAAGGGGAGATCCTGCCTGCTGAACCTGGTGTCAGAACCATGGCCTTTAGCTTAAAGCCAAAAAATGCATTATCATCCCCTTTGGAAAAAACTCAGTTCCCACAAATTACCACATTGATGGAAGCCCACTGAACACTGAAGCATAACATAACTGATAACATATGATATGATAGCATAACTGATAACAGATCTGGGCACCCAAACCGACAGCCACCTTACCTTCAACCACCACATTGCCACTGTGGTCAGAAAGTCCTTCTATGTGGCACATCTTATAACCAAAGGTTTCGCATCCAGGAAGAAAGAGGTCATCATCCCTCTGTACTCATCCCTCATTAGACCAATCATTGAATATAAGGCCCCATTTTGCATGTACCTGACTAGACATCTACAACAGCTAGAGAGGCCACAAAAGTTCCTCACAAAAAGGATCCTAGGCCTTAAACACATGTCCTACATGGACAGACTCAAGAAACTTCAGCTGTTCTCAGTCTCTTATCATCTACTTAGAGGTAATCTCTGCTTGACTTACAAAGCCCTGTCCAACCCAGCCCTACTTGAAATGCTACAAATAAAGAAATCTCAGTCCTCCTGTGCCAGACACTCCAGAGATCACAACATCATTACCACAATTAACAGAACATGCTGGAGGGACAGGTTCATCTCCCAAAGACTGCCCATACTCTGGAACAAGCTTCCCATTCATGTCAAGCAGAGCACCTTGTTGGCCCTCTTCAAGAGAAAGTTTGACGAATGGATGGATAACAGAAAGTTCACTCCAGGGATCATTCCAGTTGCCCTACTGGATATGGGCACTGTGAACTAACATCAGGTGGGACGATGCCTGGGCAATTGTTTTGGGGGGCTAGGCTTGTAAAGGCTCCAGGGCCCTTAGCCTAGTACACACCTATGAACCTATGAACCTATGTACCAAAACCTACCTAAATCGTATCACCATGAATACCATCACCTGGAGGGAAAGAGACTGTCTGTTCACTCCACTGGATTCTGTGAGAAAGAGCCCTGTCTAGCCTTTACTCCCTGACTATATATTCTGTGTCTGTTCCTCCCTCTCCTTTCACCATCTTACTTTGATTGTCTTACTATGTTTCTTACAAGATCACTTGGTAGTCACTCTTACGAAATGGGGAGGTGAGACCAAGATAATGTAACCTGTTTCCAAACTCTCTTTTGGTGCTAAACTACAAACTTTCTGAGTTGTGCAGAAAGAGCTTGACAAAAATAGCCTGAGGTTGCTGAATTTATCATTACATGACCTATGCTGAAATTATTCATACTGCAGATGTAAAGTCAAATGCAGTCAAATATCTTTACATTCCACATCATACTTCTCAGCCTCTGACAGGTGAAAACAAATCATAGCACAGGCCTTTAAAAAATCAGAACAGAGGGCCAGAAAGAGGAATACTTTTTATTTTTTTCAGAATAAAATGCCTTTAGCTACTAGACCCCATATGCACTTAGAGATGAAGAGGTACCATACCCTGTACATTTAGGCATAAGGATTTTATATGTTGACTTAGTATGGCTTATTTAGTGGTATGTGTACCCTTATACTGGATGTATTATTAAAACAATCACTATACCTAAGTGGATCAAACCTAAATCTGAAGGCAAATATCATAGGTGTATGCCTAAATCATAGCAGTTTAGAGGTATGCTCCACATGTAACTCTTTTACATTTCTGACACCTGCAACAGCTGGAAAGACCACAGGAGTACCTCATCAAGAGGATCACTGGCCTGAAACAGATGCCCTATGCAGCTTGACTTGGTTGCATACCACCTACTCAGAGGTGATCTATGCCTGACATACAAGGCCATGTCCAACCCAGAATTGATGGACATACTCCACCTAAAGAAAACCATATCCTCTCGAGCCACACGCTCTAGGGATCTAAACCTCACCACAACAATAAATAGGACATGCTGGAGGGATAGATTCCTGTCCCAGAGACTTCCCATGCTCTGGAACAAGATTCCAATCTACATTAGGCAGAGGTCCTCATTTACACTCTTCAAGAGAAACCTTGACAAGTGGATGGGAAATAGAAAGTTTACCCCAGGGATCACTTCAATGGCTCTGCTGGACAGAGGCACAGGGAACTAATCTAAGGGGGCGGCGAAAGCCAACACAATTCTGGCTAGGCTTATAAATGCCTTTGGGCAGATAGCCTAATACCTACCTTTGAACCTATGAACCTATGCATACAATGCCTCTCAACCTCTCAACACAAGAAATCCAAACAAAGCCAGAAATAATGGGGGAAGGGGGTCAAAGGCCCAAAAATAGGAACATATTTAAAATATTGCTACTATAAACTTAGAAAGTTGCTAGAATGATATATTTTGCATTATTATATATTTTCTGAAGGATAAAAAGCCTGAAACTCAAATGACCAGCATTATTTAGTACTTATTTAGTGACTTCAACCCTCTGTGATTTGCCAAAAAAACACAAATTTTATGAGAAACAGACCAAAAATAAGAGATAAAAATCTGGACATTCTGCAAAAATCTGGACAGTTCAGAGATATAATGCACACATAGTTAAGAACTTCTCCAAGCCGTTCATTGTCCCTAAACAAAAACTATACATTGTATGTTTCTCCATATGCATATGCACAGAAAAAGGATTATGACTAGATTATATATGATGCAGTCTGAGAGGTCAACCACATTTTAAAAATTAAAGAAAGAGCAAAGTCATTTGAGTTCCAAAACAAGAAGTGCATTTTTATTGTTAAGGATTTTGGCATGTTATAAGTATTTAAATAAATTATAATAATCAACATTGTTAGCTTTTTTTTTCTGCAACATCACAACTTCAGGGGAACATTTATTATAAACCTGAGTGTTATTTAAATAAAATAAAAAATCTATATGAAGGACAGACAAAGAAATTATAAAAATCATCTTTTTTAAAATATGCAGCTGTGATAAAACATGATATGTATTAATTACACAGCTAAATGTTGTATAACAGTCATCATTTTAAGTTTAATATAGCATGTGATGTTTCATTTTATTTAACAAGGACCTAGGTATAACAAATGGTTCCTTGTAATTAGACCTTGATAGATTTGCATTAGCGGGAGGCACCTGCTTAAAGCTATTAAAGCATATGGAGTGTCTAAAAATAAACATTACTTACTGTCTAGCAATTATGTAGTTATTTTTTCCATTTCTATAAACAGTCATGTCAGATATTTAAAGAAACAAGTCAGGGCTCTGTCTGTTTTAACTGCTAATTAGTGGTGGTGGTTTGGGGGTGGGGTAAAATGCCATTAGAACTTATCGCTAAGCCTCATTTACATTTTATTCTGAATGTAGACAGCTGTCAGTGGCAGCTATATATAGTATAATTTGAAAATCAACAGGAGTGCTTTGAGAGGTCTGATCATTATGCATGCACAGAAATGCTTCAAGTCCTGGGAAATGATGGCACATTAATGAAGTGCGCAAGCAGGAGACATCAACTCATCTTGTGAAGAAGTGATCTGAGTAAAAAGAAAAATGCCTTGCTTAAGCAGAGCTAGACTCATTTGATTTTCACTCTTGCATTTTGTACCTATTAGGTGTGATTTCTCTGCAAAGTGCTAAAAAATGTTGAAAGCCAGATTCTTCTTTTTTTTTCTGTGAAGTCCATTCTGAAACACGTTTCGTGTCAAGAATATCGCTGAGGTACTGAGGAGATGAATTGGAAGAAAAGCAGGACAACTGCAAAGAATAACGGAAGTGGCATTGCAGAGTGAATGATTTGTGTACAGTGATGTGTTAAACTGCTACTGGTTACCAGACTCAATAATATAACTCTAAAGGTAACATCTTTTGTATCAGCTACACATCACTTATTTAGGACATTACATTTAACATTTAATAGAAACATATATGTGCCACAGAAACAAATCTGTAGGGTGAGTCACATTTCAGATAACAAAATAAACGGTATACTTCATTTATATATGTGTATTTATTTCCTCTTATTTCACAAATTACACCTGACAGGGAAATAGCAGTAGAAAGCAGTAGCAGTAATTGTTTATTTAAAATATATAGCTTACCATACATGAGCATAAGTAAATCATAATATCAGAACATTTAGTATGACTCTTCCTTAAATAACTTCAAAATGACAGATATTCAGACAAATTTCTATAGAATGTTAAACTGCAGCAATGGAATGATTAATGGCCATAGACCACATACTCAGAATTCTGCACAAAATGATTCTGCCTCACCTATGCATGGGTTATTAATTCATTATGCACAAAGTACAACAAAAAACCCGCATGTATGCATGCCATGTACATAGATTCAGGTTGTACTCTGCATACCTGCAAGTTTCAAATTACTCATTGCTAGGCCAACCCACCACTGACATGAGGATATTATGGTGAAAAACTATAGTTTTAGGAAGTATGTAAAATGCTGCAGACAAAGAACACAATATTACACATTTAGCAATCAGTATACTATGATATATCACCTGAAGCATACATTTTGGCACACTCATTAAGAACTGTTTATCAAGTGTCATCATGCAAAAGCTTCTGCTGATGTAAAGTCATGTGATATAGTTTTAACTTTAAGCTCTAAGAATTATTTTGTCGCACAATTCATTAATCATGTGTAAGTTTCTGTGTATCAAGTATGGGGAAGAACTATGTACAATACAATGAAATTAGAACTCACTATGAGTAATGCATCATTAGTGTGTGAGGGCTTATTAATAAACTACAACGGGCTCTGACAAGTTTGATCATTAGTTGCAAATCCGTCTTCCTATGTTTATTTTATTTTTATTTACATTTTGGTAACTGGGGTTGCAAGCTTATCTAAGCATGACCATATGCACATTCAAAATTGTACAGCCATCCTAACAAACAAGGCAATGAAGATGATGCAGACAAGAACAGATTCTATTTACAATATTTGCAAGTGTAGATGTGTACAGGTTACAATGAAAGTTTAAGGGATCAAAGAAGTGCATAAAATGAACTGAAGACAGGTTTAGCAAGTGTTATTATCAAAGGTGACATCACAAGTTTCAAAGGATATGGCAGTAGGTAAGCAATCAGCTAGAGGGCCATGTACTCATTTACAAGTAACAGAAACACAGCAGTAACAATCAGAAATCGGGTAGGTATGATGTACCATGGGAGTAAATACACAAAATAGAAGTTAATTATGTGATGTGTCCTGCAGTTTTGGATTTGCACTTGTATTGTTCAAACAGATCTGTGTGTGGAGAGTTGGGATTCGTGTTCTTGTTTTTGGTGAAGATCATAAGGAGGAGACTTACAGAGTTTGGTAGCAAGAACTGAGAAGCTAGAATCACAGCTGTGAAGTTTGTTTGGGGGCTACAGAAGACAGCCAACAGTTGCCTGGGTTTGAAATTGTACGTTGGGATGGTAGTGACATGTTTTATTGCAAGGGGAGATGATATGTCCTTGTGGAATAATTTGAATAAAAAGAAGCACTTACGTAGGTCCAGTCTGGCTTATACTGGAAGCTGGTTACCCTTAGATAGAGTACTTATGTTCAAGCCAAGGGAAACTGATGATGAATCAACACATTTTATTTGATAGAGACTATAAAATTTGTTGTGATTTTC
The DNA here is from genome assembly GCF_019279795.1 of Protopterus annectens. Classification (NCBI taxonomy): domain Eukaryota; kingdom Metazoa; phylum Chordata; order Ceratodontiformes; family Protopteridae; genus Protopterus; species Protopterus annectens. Next base: position 554,424,445 of record NC_056728.1, read on the forward strand.
GAAAGAACAAAAGATGAACAGTCAGCATCTTGTTGGCCAACCACAACGTTCTAGTATTCCATAAAATAAATCCAAATGGTGTTTAAAACTTTACATGCAGCTTTATTAAAATAAAAAAAAAAAAAACATTAAAATAAGTGCTTTCATCCCATATACCTACAGGACTTTTTCAGAATAAACCTTCCTAAATCTTCTTAACAGTCAGTAGTTTAAATAACCAAGGTTTCTTAAAGATCATTTGACCACCAGTTTAGAGGGTTATTTGAACTACTGACTGTTAGGAAGGTTTAATCTGAAGAAGTCCTAAGAGAAAATGGAATAAAAACGCTTATTTAATGTTTTTTATTTTAATAAAGTCAGATGTAAAATTTTAAACACCGTTTGTATTTGTTTTATGGAACACTAAAACGTTGTGGTTGGCTGCCAAGCTGCTGACTATTCATATTTTGTTCTTTTGTTGGTTTGTCCTTGTTGGAATTATTACTTCATTTTTAAGCAATTTTGTTGTGATTTTATTAGAGGAGGTGATGAAAGGGGGTAAGCCATATTCCAGTTGTGCAAGAGAGATGCATTTGACTGTGGCTGCTCCAGCTTTTGGGGGGTGTAATTAGATATTTTGCGAGACGAGATAAGGTAGATGATTTTAGATATATGTTTTTGAATGTGTTCCGGAAAGTTGAGAGAATGGTCAAGCCAGATGTCTAGGTATCTAAAAGAAGTAGTAGTCATAGTATAGTGATAGTGTTTCTTATTGCTTTTTTCAATTTCATAGCTGTTAGTGGTAAAAAAATAAATAAATACTTTTTTAGCATATCTGCCTGTTAGCATTTCATAAGTTTCTGCTTGGGATGCTCAGAAATCATTCCAGTATAGTGAACGTTCTGATGGTAACAGATCATATCTATGTTTGACATAGTTCCTGCCTGCTGCTTTCTGTACTACTGTATTTTTCTTTACTGAATATTTTTAGTAGCTACACAGGAGTATCCTGCCGTGAAAACAGGAAATCCAAATAGAAGCTAATGCATCAGTTTATCAGGTACGGTAATAACTTTAATGCCACAGGAATTTCAAACCAAGCCCATATATGAAACTGCTGTGAATATGGCATGTGGGTACAGCCAGCATATAAGAATAAATCACCTGTTATCAATTTTTAGCAGAATTATCAACAGTGAAATATATCAACAATCTACCAGATATAACTCGTACCAACTAACAATGGAAATCAGATGGCACTGAAAGGAAGAGAAGAATGTTTTTATATATTGACAAACATTTTTCTCCCAAGGAAATTCAGATACACAGATCACTGAGAAGTGCTTTATTGATACAGGGGACCCTACTTTTTACATGGCAGACATACAAGGTGTATAGATATATAAGACTTAGTGATATATATATATATATATATATATATATATATATATATATATATATAAACCCAAGTCTGTCTGTCTGCCTATCTTTCTATCTCTTTTTCTTTCTGTAAAGTAAATATTTTTTGAAATAGCACTGACCAAAGTATTTTATTTTCAGCTGTGACCTGTTACAAAATCCAAATGTCAGTAAAAAAGAGGGAGAGAGAGCAACAATTAATATTGGCCAAGCATAATGCATAATAATTAAGTCAAAATGATGCATAACCATAGATATATTGATTGCAGCACATGCAGTTTACATTACATTTATTTGGACAATACGTAGCCAGGCTAATTACAAATTAATGGGGAGCTGTTCAGTGTCAAAACCTCTCAAATGAATTAATTATCATTGCATCTCCTAAAATGTACTAATCAGTACGAAGTTAACTGTGTGTATATATGTATAATTATTTATATATATATATGTGTATATATATATATATATATATATATATATATATATATATATATATATATATATTTATATATATATGGGTCCCCTACACTAGACCGACATGCCACAAAGCCGATGCCCAAAAGACCGACACCAGAAGACTGACGACACAGATGATCGACAAGGTGAAATCCCGATAGCCGAAACACCGACATGGGCAATGTGTGAGCGCGACTCAGTAAGTGTGCGATAGTGAGGGATTTAGGGTCAGGGTGCGGATCAGGTAAGTGTGCAAAAGTGAGGGATTTAGGGTTAGGGTGCGGGAAAGGTGAGTGTGCGGTAGTGTCGGACTTAGGGTTAGGGTGCGGGAAAGGTGAGTGTGCAGTAGTGTCAGACTTAGGATTAGGGTGTGGGAAAGGTAAGTGTGCGGTAGTGTCGGACTTAGGGTTAGGGTGTGGGTAGGGTAAGTGTGCAGTAGTGTCGGACCTTAGGGTTAGCGTGCGGGTAAGGTAAGTGTGCAGTAGTGTCAGACCTTAGGGTTAGGGTTTGGGTTAAGGTTAGTGCATATATAATTGTGTGTAATGTGTAGTTTACATTTTGTGTGTCAATGTTATGGTGTTCCGTTTTGTGATTTTTCAGTATTGTGTGTTGTCGGTCTTTTGGTGTCAGTGTTTTGGGCGTCGGCTTTGTGGTGTGTCTATGTAGTGTAGTGGATATATATATATATATATATATATATATATATATATATATATATATATATATATATAAATATATATATATATACACATGCAGCACTGTATTATTGCTATTTATGTTATGAATACAACTGAAAAGGGTTCTTAAACCAGTACAGCTATCCTTTTATCAAATAGCAATACATAAATAATTCCTAGGTAGTGCAGTCATACCTTTAGGTGCCAAGTCTAAAATGAATGTGGTAAAACATTCTAATTCATTTTATGGAAACTAATTATAGAAAAAGGTATGAGGGATGAAGGTGAATTTGTAAAGACAGGAAGGAACAGGGAGTTGTAGTTTAGGCTTTTACATGGCACTGAGGTTGCAATAATGTAAGAGATGAATTATATCAATCAGGGAGGAGAAGCCTATGATACCCATTTGAATAAGAGGAAGCTCACTGGTATTCTGCAGAATAGCATACATGTGGTTAGGAGGGCATAGCAGAACAGGTAATGTGCGTTATCGATATCAGATGCTACAGGTTGAAACACAAGATGTGATGGCTTTGTTATGATATAGATAACGGATACATAAAGTTTGATGATGCATCTTGCCTTGGATTTAAAACTTTAGTTATATATTTAATTAGATATATGGAATGCGCAACTGTTTAAATGATATGAAGTTGACTATAGTTGTTTACTCACTGCTTCCTTCAAAAGCTGCATTATATCATCATCATTGGCTAGAAATCTAGGAGGATTTTATAGCTTGTTTCAAAAGCAAAGAAATATACTATTTAGGTTTGAAATAACTCTGTCCTCTGTGAAGTATATTACACCAGACCCACAGCTGTCATTTTTCTTCCTAGTTGTCAGGCCCAGTTAAGTTGGTGTTGAAAAAGTCTTTCCAACTGCACAGGACTGTCATTTACATTATCTGCTTCTGTCATTTTCTTTCCATTTGTCTAGATATGCAGTTGGACTTCAGTAATTCTGCCTGGCAGTGTTAGCTACATCATGATGGTTGGAATATTGATGTGTTTGACTTTATGTTCATACTCAGACTTCTGTAATCAACCATAAGTAACAAAATCATCATCATCAATCCCCCTTTTTCACATTTTTCACATGGGCGCAGGGTGTCTTGTCAACTGTCACTATCTCTCTTGATTCAAAGCCATTTTTCTACCTTCTTTGATAGTCATGCCTAACTGTCTCTGGTCTTCTCTCTCACATAATCCATCCATCCATCTCTTTACTGGTTGACCTAATTTCCTCTTGGCTTTTCCTGTCAGTCCCAAATCATTTTCACCAGATTATCTTCTGTTTTTCTGCACATGTGCCTAAACCACCATAATTTGTACACTTTGACCTTTTCTGCAATTGGAGCTGCTTTGGCTTCTTCTCTTATGTCATTATTTCTTCATCTGTCCCACTGTGTGCATCCTACCATTCATCTCAGGCAATTCATCTCCATCACCTCTAACTTCCTCAACTACTCTGTCTTTACTGCCTAGGTTTCTGTATGATACAGCAGTACTGATTGAACCACTGTTTTGTACACCTTACTTTTCTGCTTATTTGGCATTCTGCTGTCATATACTACCATTGCCACTCTGTGCCATTTGGCTGCTGCCTCTCTGATTCTAGCTTCATTATCCTCATTCAGACTTTCCTTCTACTCTGCCACCTCTCCCAGATACTTGAAGCTGATAGCCTATTCCATCATTTTCACTTCTATCTCAATGTTCAGCTTCTTCTGATTCCCCCCTTTGTTGCCATTATGACTGTCTTATCTGTACTCAGTTTCATTCCATGTGCCTTCATTTTTGAATTCCATTCACCTATCTTTTGCTGAAGTTCTTGCTTATAGTCTGACTTTAATGCCACATCATCTGCAAACAGCAACTTTTTTGATCTGTTACCTTCAATCTGTTTGGTAATGTAGCCCACTGTCAGTATGATCAGAGCTGGGGTCAGAGCTGAGCCCTGATGCAACTCTAAAATCCTTCTGTGAGACCAAACAGTGTACTTTAGTCATTGGGTTCTTGTACATAGTCTGCACCAATTCTACCAGTATTTCTGGGAGTTAAAGCCATGCTGGACTTCCCAAATCAGCTTTCTAGAGACCTTGTCTTACGCTTTCTCCAAATGTAGAAATGTCCAGTTGAACTTTCTCCTCATCTCTATCTTCTTCTCAATTATCTGTCTCACTGCAAACATTAGGTCAGTTGTGCTGCATCCTTTTCTGAATCTGAACTGCTCATCTCCCATCTTTCTTTCTGCTACACTGTGCATTCATTTCTCAGTCGCCCTTTCCAGAACTTTCATGCGGTATGAAAGGAGATTGATACATCTGTACAGAGCTTCATATCCCAGTTGTGGATGCCCTCTTTGTTCTTGTAGACTAGCACTCATATGCTTATTCTTCAGTCATCTTGGATACATTTATCTCTCCAAGCTGATACGAATGCCCTATGGAGCCATTTCTTCCCTAATGCACCCAGCATCGTTATGATATCTGCTTTGACCTTATCTGAGCCTGCTGCATTCTCTGACTTCATTTTCCTTATTGCTGTTCTTACTTTTTCTAGGAAAGGCTCCGCCTGTTTTTTCATTGTAGGTTATGTCTGGGGCAGTACAGCTTCTGTGAACTTTTCTTCATTCTGAAGCCTGACCTATCAGTGATTATAACCATGCTCTAGACTGGACAGTGTACTGCTTATTTTAGTGTGACTGGTGCTGGCCATTAGCAAAGACACTAGTGCACAAATGCTGCAAGCTCATAAGGTCAGTCACCTTCTTCAATACGTTTAGGAAATTGTAATACAGAGTTGAGCTCTGTAACCCTTAATGTTCATCATGATTAGAATTCTCTGAATGTGAGTGTGGCTTTTCATCTGTATAACTGTTTCCTGCTGAAATCTCACATCTCTATTTGGCTCAGGAAATCACTTCTGTTACACTTTCAAAGAGTGTTTTGGCAGTATTTCCAAAGTCTTCAACAATGTCCATTTTTTTCATGTTAGTGTAACCATGGAGTCAGTATAAAGAAATTTAGTGGGATGTGTGTAGGTTTCCTCTACATAGGTACATTATAAAAATTCTTACATTTAATTGTTTAATGGTTTTAATTCAGGATCAGTTGAACACAGCAACTTGTTTTTTTCTCTTAGATCTTGAAATCTGATAACGGAAGCAGAAGGTTATATAAAATAAAAATCAAATTCATTGCACATCACATCATTCCAAGGGTATGTAAAACATATATATCTTTCTGAATATTGACCAGGAACCAAAGTGCAGCAGCCTGAGCATAGTACTCATTGCATTTTGGTCAGATATGCCCCTTTATTAAATCTATATGTCCAGAAAACTTAAACACTTCAAACTAGCCTAGGGTCTTGCTTGGTGAGCTATGACATTTGGTAAGATGATCACAATTTGTATATATTTTAAGTAGAAGTCCACATCTGTGTCCCACCCAAGGATCTCTGTATTCCTTTGTGTGAAACATGTATCTGTACTAAGTCTCAGAGGAAAATACAAAAATTTAAAGCAGTGTGCCCATGACCATGACTTTCTAGCAGTGCTGCACCATTGTCTGATAATGTTTTCATGCTGTGAGCACATTGTGGTTGCCTCACCTCTGACTCATGATTTTCTTTTTAATTGCTCTGAATTCTTATAGCTTCCCCTTTCTAGTCAACTCTTTTATAATGATTGTCTGTGACAATAGTTACACATATTAGCAAAATTTGCATGCCTATATGAATAGCATGCCAATGTTGAGATGTATAGGTTACCATAAGATATTGTATTACACTATGCATGAAGGTAAAGAAAGTTTTTCCACATACTTCACATCCGGCTGGAATGGTTTTAACATTACTGAGTGTTAGTTGCAAATATAAAAATGTTATTTAACATTACTGAGTGTTCTTTGCAAGTACTATAAAAATGTAAACTACTGGAAAGAGTCATAAAGGTTACCACAAAATGTACACTATGTGTACACTTAGTGTAACTTTTCCATGTGAGTAGACAGCACAACCATTGTGATAGTGCTATTTTTGAATTCAGAAAGTACACTTTGTGGTAACATTTACGAATTTGGCCTAACATCCCTGTAGTTGTGTAATTATGCCTATAATGACATATGTAGGTGTGTGTGTGTGTGTGTGTGTGTGTGTGTATGTATATATATATATATATATATATATATATATATATGGGTTGTAGGGCACGACTCAAAAGGAGACCGCCAGATGAACAATTCTATGGAGATGATAAGGTGTGTGTGTGTGTGTGTGTGTGTGTGTGTGTGTGTGTGTGTGTGTGTGTGTGTGTATGTGTGTGAGTGTGTGTCTAAACTAATCAAGTATGCAATAGTACAAAATGTACAGTAGCAGCCAACCACCAGAGCATCCTCCACCTAAATGAAATTCACAGTATAACAGTGTATAATTATTTCAAGTATACTGTAAAAGAAAAAAGAAATGTTAAGAAAAATAAGAATCTACTACAAAATGCTCATATACTATATGCTCATGATGCACTTTCATGCTTCCACTTGCTTGAATAGGCAAGTGCTTGAACTCTCACAACATCGATCTCCCGAGATCATCTATAATACTCTGTCAAACTTTGCTCTGCTGTGCTAAGATATGCTTCATCAGTTTAAGTTACTTTTCAACAAGATGGAGAGTTGGATGTTCAGATTACAGAAGGCAGTAGGGTAATGAAGATAAGTAGATACATTCATGTTTGCTGAAATCTGCTGTAAAATAGTAGCTGTCAGAATTATTATTTCCTATGCGGTGCACTTAGATAACATTCAGGTGTAAATGTTTTTCTTAGCATGTTGTAAATGTTTGAGTATAGATGGAAGAAAAAAAACTTTCAAGATGTGTTTTCTGACTTCTATCGATCTAAATGTTGGCTACAGCTTTACTTAACACATCGTCCTACTCATATATTAATGTGCCAGCTACCTATTGAGAAGTCTGTCATGCTCTATGAATGAAAGTTGGTACAAACATATACTACTGGTAACCCATTCTAGGTTCAATACTTTCAGATATAACTATGCATGCACTAACATTTTGCCATCAGCAGCACCATTCAGCCCAGCAGTGCTGTGCTCAGAGAGTAAAATAATACAAAAGAAAATCAAATAATTATTGTTTCATGTTGCATTACTTTTGTCAACAGGTGATTTTAATTTCAGAATGTAGAGTTACTTAATCCAGTCATTTAATGTATATCTGCTCTACAGTGTTTATAACTGCAACTGTGTTAAAAGTTGGTTAACCTATTATCACACAACCCATCACTGTTATTCTGTCATATGTATGACTTGCATGTTTGTTTTGCCAATGCACATAATACAAGTATGAGTGAAAAAAAGTGCAAATTCATTCTGATATGAAGTTGGTGGAATGTTTAATTGATAACCCAGTCGTGTAAAACAGTCAGTAGAGAAGTACATCATTACATGTAGCAATCATAGTGATGTTACTTTGTCCTGTGTAAACATATGCATTTGTGATACACAGTACCATCTCTTCCAAACAGTGAATTTTGAAACAAAAATTCAAATGTGCTATTTCATATTGCAAATATCAGTTTTCTCCGGTGGTGCTTGTGACTAATATTGCAAAATTAGATAGGTAGGAGGCTTGAAGCCCAGCACGGGACATGGGAACATGGGAGACTTGTGTGTTAGGCTATGTGTAACACTTGGTGCTATATCTACTTCCCCTGAGAAGAATACATTTAACTCTTCACACTTCTGCCTTTTTCTGCTTTTGTTTATTACATCATCTATGAAATACACTGATGAAGATATCCTGACAAAAGTGCACTCTCTACGCTTAAGAGTCAGTCTCCTCCTGTGGCACTTAGGAGTAATACACTGCTCTCTATATTGCATAACCAAATAAGTAGAAGGTTCAAGGCTCAACACTGTGTTTGTGTGTGTGATGCTTGTTGCTTAATGTACTTTCCAATAAGAAAAATAATGCTAAGAGCCAGTGTCCAAAACAAGTACTGTAAAATAAAACAAAAACATGTATTTAGTGCTTTCGTCCTTACACAAGCAGGACTTCATTAAAATGTCCTTTTCCTTCACACAATTCTTTATATATGCTTAACATAATTAATTATTCAATTAAATGCAACATAGACCATACATTTTAAAGGGATACACAGACAAAGAGCTGCCAATAAAACTCTTTTGAACATTGCAGTAAAAATTATGGGTTCTGAAAATATAAAACCTTAGATAAAACACTGTTGAATAAGACTGACATTTAAAAATATATAAATGGAGTGAAAATTAGTAAAAATAATATATAACCATAAAGCATACTGTTCTACAATTTACCTGATTGGCACTGTAGAACAGACTGTACAGAGGTGTGTTCATTCTTTCCTGGCAAGTAAGTTACTTACAACGTGAGCTGCCACTGCAACTCTTTGTTCTTAAGAGCTAATTTTATATCCCCACCATGAGAATTATGTCTTGTTCAAAAATAGCAAACAACAAACCTAAATTTAGTGAAGGACTGACAGGAACAGGAATTAAATTAAATTGCTTTTATTTGTTTGGTAATGTCATAATAGTGCTCATAGATTCATTTGCAAAGGCTGGTTTCAGTTTTCCCTACATAGAAAGTTGGGCATGTTGAGCATTTAGCTAAATATGCAACAGATTCTGAATGATGATTGCCTTTGCAAAACACTATTTTAGTAAGCGCACTATTATCTAAAATTAATGCTTTTTTCCTCCAATATGTAAGAGCATTGGTTACATGCCCCACATTTCACTGTCCCACTCTTGGTTATGTCTAAAACAGTGCAAAAATCTGACCCACCTTCAAAAAGATTTTTCATGTTGAAACCTGTCTTATAAATGAAAAATGGTTTCTCACCTAATAGATTTATAACAGTGGGACTAGCCTTGAGAATGTTCCAGTTCTTCCTGATAAAGTACTTAATATCTTTAGATTGAGGGCCATACTGAATGACAATGCTCTATCAAATCTAGCCTGGGGTGAAGTCTGGTTCTCAGAAGATACCCCTATACCTAAAAGTGGTTTGTATCTGGCCACCCACTCAGCCTGGACCTGCTATCTAATATCATTTATCATGGAGAAGAGGTAATCTCTGGCCAAAAACATATTAACCACGTTATCAAGCTCTTAAATCTTCAGGATGTGATGCCATTCTCGCTATGTGAATGCATTGTCCTTTAACTAAACTTTTCTTTTGAGACAATGGGTGACAGCTCGAAAAGTGCCAATATGAATTGCTAAAGGTGGACTTCCTGAAAAAGTTTCATACAAAGCCACTGTCTGTATGTGAAATTTAAGTATCAAGGTAGTTTATTTTATCCTTCATAAAATTAAAGGTAAATTTAAGGTAACCAGAGGTTTGATTCAAATATTCAGTGAATGTAGATATATGATAGTTTGGACCACTCCAAAAAAATATATATTGTCCAAAAATCTTACATATAACCTGATGTTAGGGAAGTACTGTGAATTTAAAACAAAATTCCTCTCCCAGTCTAATACCACAAGATTTGCAAAAAGAAGGGTACATGAGGCCCCCATTTCCACTTCTCTGTTTTGTTTGCATAGTTCTCCTTCAAAGAAAATGAAATTATTTTCTAGTACTAGTAACATCATTTCCACTATTAAATTGATTTTGTCATTAAAGAAGGAAGTGTAATGGGAGATACTCTGATGTCTGCATATACTTTGCTAGCTAGTTTCACTGTGTGTGAGGTATTAACTAGACATTTTCTACAATTGTTAAGCATATGGTTGGGTTTGTTTGTTCTGATTTCCTGCTAGGAGTGCATCATATAACTTGTTTGCATTTAAAAGCATTCTTTAGAGTCTCCTTGATCATTTACCTGTTTAAACATTTCTGCAGTTTTTTTCTAACTAAGTAGTGTTGGTAGTGTAGCATTGCCCATATTCAGTCTTGTGTTTTGTGCCTAGTGGTTTGTTAGTAGAGACTGTGTGCATACCTCTCAACCTGGAAACATCAAAAATCTGGATAAGGCCCATGAAAAATAGGTACAAATATGTATGCTGATAAACATAAAATTTGCATACATTATGTAACCCTGCCCATTCCAGTGGAATTGTGGGATACCAACTTTCAAATGCAAACTGAAGAACAGACAACCAAAATATGGCACCAGCGTCCCCCTGCAGCCATTCCAATGTCCCATTACCTGGTTATTTTGCCCCATTTACCATAAACACTAATGTGTGCATACTGCACTACTAATACAATGATTATTTGGATTTTATTTTTTACATTTTACAGCCCAATGCACAAACACCAATAGACATCTGCTAAACAATGCAACACTGTCCCACAATGAGAATAGACTTGGCATTAAAACTTCTCTGCCCTAAAAAGCATTGAAACAGCATTGAAACCCACACCACATTCAAAGAAAATGCATCAGGCCAGTGGTGGATAAAGATTACCTATGGGCTGTTTTCAAATCATTGGCCCCTTGCACACAAAAGAAAAAACATACATGTTTTCATTGATGCACCTTCCTGACTTTATTAAATTATATTCCTTGTATAATGCAGCACACTTGTTAGAGTGCATTTTACATTTGTTTGAACATTTTTCCAGTAAGCTGTAGGCAATGAAACAAAATACATGAATGAACCAATAATGAGAAAACTGCCCAATTCAGAACATTTCCATCATAGAAGTCTACTTCCACAGTGTCCACACCCACACTATAAATAGAATGACAGTAGAGTAAGCCATAGGCATCTTGCACAGCTTCTCACACTTGTTTTCAGTTTCAGGTAGGAATGAAATGTCTTGTGTTTTAATCTGCAGGACACTTTGCAAAAACTCTTAAAAATTAGTCAAGAACAACATTTAAATTTCAGATAAAGTTCTCTTTAATAATGAATCTCTTTCTGAACAATCCTGAAAGTTGTACTCTAACAGAGCAATATATCTAAGAACTAAATATCTTTAAACTCTCTACTGCAATAGAAAGCAAAAGAGAGGACTCATACAGAACCAAAACAAGGAGCCTTTATTCCTACCTTTAAATAGCAGAAAAATCTGGAGAGACTGACATAATGCAATTTCGTAATTATGGAAAATACTGGAATACACAAATTGTTATTTAAGGAACATTATTATTAACATTATTTAAGGAAATTTGTTATTTAAGGAACATTATTTGAGAATGCTAATAAGAGTCCTGGCTCATACAATTTTGTTATTAAGTCTGAAACAGATCATCCAGATGCCTCTGCTACAAAAACATGATGGGTTCCTACCAGGGCAACATAACTGTACTGGATCTAGGACATATATAGACAATGATTATCATCCTACATCAAGAACTTTCCATGCCCCTATTCACACTGTCAGCAGAAACATGCATCTAAAAGTATAGATACGTATTTAAAACACTCCTATACCATCTTGGTGTTAGCCTAATCTAAGCCTCTAATGCTCAGTAGACACATGACTTAGAAAGAAAGTTTCATGAAGAGTTACAGGAACAAGGCACAGCAAAATTCTGGATTGGATTTGGATGACAGACAGTCTATTGTAGAATGAATACACACACACACACACACACACACACACACACACACACACACACACACACACACACACACACACACGGGTCCTAAATAGAAAATGCCAGCTACAGAAAAGGAGAAAAAATTATAAATATATGCTTTCTTTAGTTATGCTTATTCTAATGACAAACATTACTGTATAATATGCTGTAAGAAACATTAAACAGTTAAAATACTTGGATCAGTAAAGATTATGACTTTCAATAATGAAAGCAGATTAACTGAGACCTACAGGTTATTTTTAAAGGCATGTATGCAAATTAATGTTATAAGACAACTGAAATGGGTTAAGAAAATATCATTTGCTAGCATTTAAATGTTGTAATGTAATCTTATCAAAGCAAGATAATTACACCTCCTTCACTAAACATTTTTTGTATATATTTAAATTTCTGCAACAAACCATTAAAGACTGTCAGTTAACTTCATATATATTACAGAAACACACTAAGCAACATACTTGAGAAGTATTTAAGAATCATCCCTAGTGACAAACACAAATATTTTGAACATCAAGAATCAAGATCAAAGTAATCAAAGTGGAGAAATGCCAGTTCAGTTTAATACAATGGACCAGAGCCATAGCTGTTTCATCTAGTGCCAAATGCCAATCCCTGAACTAGCAAACTAGTACCCCTCAACTCTATGCCGAGTGCAAAAAAAAGTCTCTTCTCTGACCAGGCATCATCAAGGTCCTAAAGAGTGCGCACATGAGGTATAGAAGCAACTGATTTGCTTCAGTCCTGATTGAAAACTATTTCTGTAATGGCATTGAGAAATGTAGGTGTAGAAATTAATGCACTACCAACTGAATGGCATAAGCAGATTGTACCCAGGGCAGCTGCCACCTTCGGTACACCCTATCTATGCTACTATACTGGACAAGGCATTAGCCGCAAACACTGAGATTTGTATAAACCGATATATACCTTGGCAAGTAAGTTGACTTTCTTGCTATTTAAATTATTGTCTAAAGAGAATTCTGGTGACAGCACACACTCCCCCTTGCAATTCTGCTGAACGGAGGTCAAAGTATGCACTTCCCCCTTGCAATTCTGCTGAACAGAGCTCACACACACTCCCCCCCTGCAGTTCTGACTAGCAACACTTCTTAAATGGTTTAGTCTGTAATCCGAGCTATACAGCAAAGGAACTTCACACATCTGCTATACTTATCGCTTATGGAACTTCACACACATCCTACTTGCAATTCTGCTGAACGGAGCTCTGACTGAAGGGCAACACTTTTTAAACAGAGGTTCACACACAGTTCTGCCAAGTAATGTTGTTTCTTTAATACAGAAAACGGGAACAGAACTTCTTACATCCGTTTCTATAATAGAAGAAATAGCAACAGAACACACACTTTAAGCACTAAGCAGAACTTGCTTTACTTCTGTAATAAAACAAATGGCAACGGAACACACACACTTTTGCTTCATGCCTACTTTACTTCTCTAATACAACAAACGGCAACGGAACTTTTAACATCTGTAACTGGAGCTCTGATTACAATTCTGTGAACGGAGCTCTACATACACTTTTCTAATCTGTAAACAAAGCTCTACACACACTCCTGTAATCTATAAAGGCAGCTCTGAACTTTACAGTTCTGTGAACATCACTTCAGAGCTCTGACTGGCAAGACATCTACACAGTACACACACATTTCTGTAAATGCAGTACTTCTACAGGCAGGCATACACATTTCTGTAAAAGGAGCGTTTCTGCTTACAATAGATTTCTGTAAAAACTACTCTACTGCGAAGACTCACTGGTCTCTCTCTCTCTCTGCTTAATTTCTGCCGTTAGCGGAATACACAGTTCTATTTTAAGCTGGGCAAGTGAACCAGATAGCATAAGCATACATTACATACGATTTTTTTTTTTTTCTTACCTGCTGATGCTGAGTCCATTTCTCATCCTTATCTACAGCATGTAGAAAACATTTAAATTGTTACACTAGAAGTGCTGCTGCTATATTTCCTGAGTTCCCTCCAAAACAGTTAAAAAAATAACGACCGTTCCAATGGAGTTGAGGCTACTGATGCGTGGTGACTTCAGCCACAGATTTAAACTTGTAAAAAAAAAAAAAAAAAAAAATCAGGGAAAAATCGGGAATTAAAGGGGCCACTCGGGAATTCGTGGCACCCCATTATTTTACCCTCAAAACCGGTAAATACCGAGGAATTCGGTATGGTTGAGAGGTATGGCTGTGTGTCTGAGAACATGCTCCAGTCCATCATAGCTTAGCCAAAGCCAGTATAACATTTCAGTGAGAGTGAATTGTTTGTGGTCATTGACTGATTGGGGTTGCCTGGACTATGCCTTGGAGTAAGCACCTCATTGGTTCTTTCAAGCTTTTTTAAAGTTGTTTCAGGTTTCAACTTTGTTACTTAAGAAGTTAACTTGTGAGCGTTTCTGCCATTTCACACTGAGCTAATTGGAAGAAGCCGGAGGAAGGGCTCTGAGCCAACTAATCTGTGATATATAACATTAAGTACCCTGTTTTTTGCTTGTTTCTGAGTTATTTATAGCACTTTTATTTGTCTGCATATACTTTGCTAGCTAGTTTCACTGTGTGTGAGGTATTAACTAGAAATTTTCTACAATTGTTAAGCATCTGGTTGGGTTTGTTTGTTCTGATGTTTGTTTCCCACCCTCCCTTCCTATTGGTATCCTGTTTTTATACTTGATGGCTTTGCAGTTGCCTGCCCCTACTGTAAATTTGATCTGGGATACTCCTCCCAGTCTTGTGTCATTACCTCATTCTACCTAATCCAGGGAGAACATTTGAGAAAGCCAACCCAGTTAGTTTCTGCTCCTCCTTTCCCCTTTCCACTTTACAAAAAAAAATTTTCTAAGCTTGTTTCCTGCCTTTCCTGTAAGTCGTCTAGTCCAAATACAGATTTGCTGTATCCAGGACTGTTTGTAAGCTTTTGAGCCCCCAAGCCTTTCTGTGTTGGAGGGAAGCTTTCTAGCTTAATTTTGTTTCTTAGAACTAGACAGTTTTCTAGTTTCAGCACTCAAATCTGTTTCTTTGAGCTCAGCACTTGTTCAGAACTCATTGTAAGCACTAAATAAGCTACACATTACTACAGCACTCAACTTTCCTCACTTGTCTAGAGGAAAACAGTTTTTAGTACTTAATAAATAAGCACCTATCTAGGCATGTCTAAGAGTCAGCTCCCGGTGTTTTCTCCTGTCTACCTGATGAATCTGGGCATCTTGGGGCAATGCAGCAGTTGCCTCATGTACACAGACAACCCTCTCCTCCTACCACCCAACACTATAACCTGTGAGAGATGCATTTATATAGCCAAACTGGAAGCAAAGCTCTATTCACCCAAGACTGGACTAGACAGTCAAGAGGAGAAGGTAAGTACTTGCACCACACCACACTCATCACATAGTCCCTCAAAACCTACACCATCAAAACACACACATAGAAACACAAAACACACACCTACATTCATGGAGGCTCTCAAAAAAAATCTGCCCAAGCAACAGGAACCTCCAAAGCAGAAATGCAAGCAACCTCCACCCCCCAACACAACCCACATGACACATAGCCTAAAAACTCAGTGTGCCACTAAACCACAGCCAATACGGCATAACAACGTACCCAACACTCTAGTCATAGGTGACTCTATAGTCAGGCACACTGATGTTCCACTCATCAGGCTAAACAAGGAGAAAGTTACTGTCAGCTGGCTGTCAGGTGCCAGGATCAGCCACATAACGCATGCACTCAGGTCACTCTAAACAAGTACAAATATTACTCTGTCATTGTTCATGTTGGTGTGAATGACCTGAGATGTACCTCCCTGGACTACATGAAAAGAGACATGGAGGAGCTTCCTGATCTTGTAGCCCAGGCAGATATGACCCTAGCCCTGAGTATTATCCTGCCATCACCCAGAATGATACCACAGTACAAGGACAAAATGATTGACTTCAACAATTGGCTAAGCTTCTGGTGTCATTCTAAGGGGATCCAGTATCTGTTTGTCTGGGATGACATGATCAACAAACCACGATGCTTTGCCAGAAATGGCCTGCACCTGTCACCCTTGGGATTCCGGATACTGGCTATGGCTCTTGCCACCCTATATAGTGCCTTTTTTAAGCAAGATTCAAATGACAAATTTACCACTGTAACAGGTAGAAGCAAGCAAAGTCTGAGGGTAATGCTACTTAATGCTAGAAGTCTAAACCTCAAAATGCACTCACTCAAGGCACTCATTAAAATGGAGAACACTGACATCTGTGCAGTGACAGAGATCTGGTTAAA
This sequence comes from Protopterus annectens, assembly GCF_019279795.1. Taxonomy (NCBI): domain Eukaryota; kingdom Metazoa; phylum Chordata; order Ceratodontiformes; family Protopteridae; genus Protopterus; species Protopterus annectens. The sequence continues at coordinate 554,440,896 of NC_056728.1, forward strand.
GGCTCCAGACAGTACCTCTGCATTACCAGGCTATAATTCATACCACACCTTTCAGCCACCTGACCTGGACTGAAGCACTAAAGGCAGAGGTGTGTCCATATTCATTAAGGATATCCACACCTCCAGGTTAGTTGCTTAGCATAATGCATCTGAGATTATCCAATGCAACTAACTCTGGGCAAGACCGCAATCCAAATTGTAGCTTGCTACAAATCCCCCACCATGCCCCAGGATTCCCACTTCTCATTTCTTGATACACTGGAAAATATTAGGGTACAACTTAACACCCTAATAATGGGTGATTTCAACTACCCCACCATTAACTGGGAAAACTACTCATGTACCAACTATTGTGCTCAACGTTTTCTGAAATTCATAAATTCCAACACCTTGGATCAACTTCTCCAAACCCCCAACAGGGGCAGCAATATCCTAGACCTGGTCATTACCAACATGGACAACCAGTGTTCCACACCAGAGGTCAATTCCTCATTGGTCAGATCCAACCGCAAGCAAATCATCCTAGATATCCACATCCTACCCCCACCCCCATTAGGGAAACCACTGTAAAAAAATTCTCCAAAGCCAACTTCACACTTCTTAAGACAGAATTGGCAAACTTCACGACACCCATGCTGACAGACAATAGAGGTATGACTGCTGAATCCTATATAACTGCACTTTATAAGCACTTACATGTGTGCATGGATCCTGCAATCCCTAACAGAACTGAGATGCTATCCTCCAAAAAAAGGAAGCCAATCTGGTGGTCCTCTACCATAAACAATCTCTACAGAAGAAAGAAACTGTTGAAAAAAGAGTAATATCCCATGATTGGAGGAACTCTGTGGTCAGCCTCAGTAAGAAGCTGAAATCCCTCATAAGATCCTCCAAAGCTAGTTACAAAAACAAAATTGCCACTGATTCTAAAGACAACCACAAAGCATTCTATAGCTATGTCAAGAATCTCAATGGCAACACTCAGATCTGCTCTGACTTACAGCACAATGGCACTAAATATACAGAAATATTTGATATTGCCAACATCCTGGCAGATAGGTTCAGTGCTAACTTTGCCCCTCTCTCATCCCCTAAAGGGCCCATCTCTATACCGAAAGAATGCAAAGTTCCTGTAATCATGGCTGCACAGGTAAAAAACACACTCTCCAAAGCCAGGAACACAGCATCCATGGGACCTGACAACATCCCAGGCTGTGTTCTACATGAACTACAGAATGAACTGGCACCCCATGTAATTACCATGTTCAATCATAGCCTCACCTCAGGCTTTGTGCCCACTGAATGGTGCACAGCAATGGTTATCCCACTCCACAAAGGGGAACCACCACAGACCCCAGGAACTACCGCCCCATTAGCCTGACAAGCCTGGTCTGCAAGGCTATGGAATGTATCATCATGGAACTTATAAACAATGACATTGGTAATCTCCAAACTCTGGATCCTACCCAGTTCGGGTTTGTAAAAGGCAGAGCATGTCTCCTAAACCTGATAGAGTTCTTTGAAACAGTCACCAAAGCTGTAAATGAAAGTAAGGTGGTTTACACAGCCTATCAAGATCTCGCCAAGACTTTCAACACTATCCCCCACTCCAGAATTATAGATAAACTCACTAAACTAGGTATAAATCCCTATGTCACAAGATGGGTTGCCAACTGGCTCACTGACAGAACCCACACTGTGAAAGTAACAGACTCTAAATCCAACTTCAGACCAGTGACAAGTGGAGTACCACAGGGTTCAATCTTAGGTCCTCTCCTGTTTGGTATCTACTTCTCTGAAGTACAGGCTAACAGAGAAGGTCTTTGGCTATCAAAGTCCGCAGATGGCTGCAAACTAAGAGCCATAATCAAAACTCCTAACGATGTGGACATCCTACAAAAGGGCCTCACTGAGACAGATGCCTGGTGTCAAAGCCATGGCCACAAGTTCAATGCCAAAAAGTGCATTGCCATCCCTTTTGGTAAAAACTCTGTACCCATGAACTACCACATAGATGGTAGTATTAACACCAAAAGTGTGATAAGAGACCTTGGGACACAGGTGGACAGTAGTCTCTCCTTTGATAATCACATCACCACAGTAGTCAGGAAATCCTTCTACGTGGCGCACCTCATCACAAAAGGTTACTCATCCAGGAAAAAAGAGGTCATTGTTCCCCTCTACTCATCACTCATTAAACCCATTATAGAGTACAACGGCCCTTTTGGTATGTACCTCACAATACATCTACGACAACTGGAAAGGCCACAGAAATACCTCACAAAGAGGATTACCAGACACAAACAGATGCCCTATGCAGACTGTCTCAAAAAACTCCAGCTTTACTCTGTCGCATATCACCTACTCAGTGGCAATTTCTGCCTAACATACAAAGCTATGTCAAGCCCAGAGCTGTTGGACATGCTCCACTTAAAGAATTCCCAATCCCTCTGAGCTAGATGCTCTAGGGACCTAAACCTTGTCACCACAATAAACAGAGCATGCTGGAGGGATAGATTCCTGTCCCGGATACTTCCCATTGTCTGGAACAAACTACCTATCTATATCGTACAAAGCTCCTCATTAGTACTCTTCAAGAAAAATCTTGATGATTGGATGGGAGATAGGAAATTCACCCCGGGGATCACTTCTGTGGCTCTGCTTGACAGGGGCACAGGAAAATAATTTTCTTGGGTGGCAAAGGCCAGGGTGCCATTTGGTTAGGTTTATATAGGCCCTAGGGCCAATATACTACTACCTACCTATGAACTGTGGTGGAAAGATTCCAGTCCTTGATCTTTATGAATTACTGTGAATAAATCTACTACATTAATGATAACATAAAGAAGTTTCTTGCTCCACAGATTGTCTTTCAGATTGCCAAGAAAATCCCTAGAGTCAATAATCGAATGTGACACCTCCTTATATATCTATATATATATATATATATATATATATATATATATATATATATATGTGTGTGTTTCAGCCAACAGTCCACACAACCTGCCATGGGATAAGTTTTTGACCCCTGAGCATCTACTATTGGTCTGAATGGAGGTTGAAGTAAATTCTTGTGGATTTTTGGCATGCCAAATATAGTGGGGATGATAGGCTTGTCCACTTTTAATGTATTTTAAACCTCTGATGTGATTGTTTTATCTAACATAAATTCTTCTAAGTATATATCAATCCTCTGGTAGGAAATGTTAATTATATTTCTTGATACTGGTGTGTACGTATAGTGGACATAATATTTAAGTATTCAACAGTGTCAAACAGGACAGCACCACCACCTTTATCTGGTTTTATTATGTGAAGGGTCTTATCATATCTCAGGGAATCAAATATCTTGCTTTCATTTTTATTTAAGTTTGAACAGTGGGTGCAGTTCACTCTATTGGTGCATAAGTGATAAATGTCTTTGTTAACTGTCTTCTCAAAAACATTAAAGATGTGATGTAGTGGTGGGTTGAAAACACTCTTTTTCTTAACTACCCCTATCTTATTGGGTATATAAGATTGTCTACTACTTCTATCATCAAAGAAAAGGGCTAAGTTTAATTAACTGGTAAAACGTTTTAAGTTCAGCTAAGGAGTACACTACATTAAATTGCCTAGCAGTTACAAATTTAATTCACTTTTGAAACAATGAAAAATGTTCTTTGTTGATACGTTTATCCATATGGTCATAAATATTGTAGTCATCCAAAGAAAAAAATAACACCAATGTTATGTACTTTAATCACATTCACATTCATACTACTTCTACCACTATTGCTTTTGTGTTTTTTCTTGTAATGCTATACCTTGTTATTCAGTGTTGTATGTACTCTCCCTGAAGAGAGTGCATTTAAATGTACCCACTGCACCTTTATCACAATTTGTATTGAAGCACCCTCTATGATGTGGATGAGGTCTTCTTGACAAAACTGCACTCTCTACCTTTAAAAGTTGGACTTCTCTTGTGTCACTTGCAACTAGTAGAGTGTTCTCCAGATTGTGAAACTTGATAGGGAGGAGATGCAATACTCAACATGGAAGAGTTGTGTGTAAGTCTGTGTGTAACACTTGGTGCTGTATCCACTTCCCCTGAGAAAAGTGCATTTAACTGTTCACAGAGCTTGTTTATTCCAATTTTGGATGACACATCCTCTATGAAGAACACTGATGAGGTCATTCTGACAAAAGTGCACTCTCTGCCCTTTAGAGTCAGACTTCTCCTGTAGCACTTGTGATTAGTACACTGTACACATTATATAATTAGATAGGTAGGATGTTTGAGGCTCAACATTGTGCATGTGTGTGTGTGTGTGTGTGTGTGTGTGTGTGTGTGTGTGTGTGTGTGTGTGTGTGTGTGTGTGTGTGTGTGTGTGTGTGTGTGTGTGTGTGTGTGTGTGTGTATATGTATGTGCGTGTGAAGCTTGTTGCTGTATGCACACAGCTCCTATATCCCATTTTTTACTGAGGCATTCCCTCTGAAACACACTGATAAGGCCATCCTGACAAATGTTTACTCTCTTTCTTTATAAGTCAGAGTTTTCCTGCAGTGCTTGTGGCTACTACAGTGTTTTCTACACTGAGCAACTGGATAGGTAGGCAGTTTGAGACTCAAGATTAGAATTGTGTGTGCGCTTGCACACGTGTGTGTGTAATAATTTTGATGTATCCACTTCCCCAAAGTGAAGGCATTTAAATGTGCAAACAGCTCCATTATCACAATTTTTAATGAAACATCTTCTTTGAAGCATATTGATGAGGTCAGCCTGACAAAAGTGCATTTTCTGCTCTTAAGATTCGGACTCCTTGTGTAGCACTTATGACTAACACAATGCTTTATACATTGTGTAACTAGTTAGTAAGAAGTTCAAACCTCTCTTGCAGCAATAACATGATGTAATGCCTTCACATACCGATATATCTCATAATTGTTAGCGTTCTTTATAATTAAATTGTACTGTCACTTTATATCTTTAATTATTTATTTCAGTTTATGTAATTAACACATGTGATAGGGTATACTATTTAAATGATGGAGTGATAAGTATTTTAAGTTCTGATGAAGGCCTTGATTTAACAGTGAGGATAAAAGCATGTCGCTTTCTAAAAAATAACTGACGATACTGTATTTTATATTCAATCTTTATGGTGTACTTTGCTGCTTTTATTTTGCACCATTACACTTGTGCATCAGCATTTTTTGCTTGATTATTAAAAGTGTGATGTATTGTGTAGCAGCATTTTTTGCTTGACTATTAAAAGTGTGGTGTGTTGGATATAGCACCCAGTGATTTGATCTTGTTTTGCATTTTGATACTTTGATTTTCTGCATTGTGGTTTTCCAACACTATTAAGTGCACATATTTTCTGGTTTTTGGTTTTGTCTTGCACTTTGCCCCTTTTCTTGTGGTTTTGTTTAATGTTGAGTGACCTATGTTGTTCCAGATTAACATGGAGATGGACACCTGTAGCCCAGTTCTTGTAGCTACATTTGAAGGATTTATTTGTGATCCCATTAATACTTCCATGCTAAGGTATTTGACTGGGGAGCTCATCAAGATTATTGAATTGCTTTCCCAAATGTTGCCAGAGATTGAGCAGTGTGCATTCTCAGTGGAAAGATATCCAGTAATTACAAAGATGATTACTTCACAACAACTGGAATATTTTTGTTTTTTAACAAACGCTGTGTTTGGACCTAAATTATCTAATTTTACACCAGATCAGCACATGTTCTTGGTGCAGGTACTGATTATTTTTCTAACAGTAATATGACTGGCGGTATTAAGTAATCTGTTACTTACCATAATCGCAAAATAACAACATGTTTTTGGGCTAGATAAGTAAGACTGTTACTTTGAAGTCTTCTGTTATACAGGATGTATATCTCATACTTTAGAGGATATGATTCATCATTTTGAAAAAGGCTACACAAATTAAGGCGATTGCAACTTGATAGCTTATTTTTGCTTGAGATAGGCAAACATAACAGAGTCCCCATGGAACTCAGATATTCTAAGTTTTCAAATGGGTTTGAATCTGGGACACCATTTTTTCATAATATTGTCACATTATTCAACTGGCTGAGATTCATACTGATGGATCTTTTTGTAAAGAACAATGAAAAACAAATCAACTCATTAATTAAAGAGTTACAAATATTAAATGATTAAATGGTTTCTGATTTGTTATTTGAAAATCATGAATGTATATATACTTTGGTATTTGATAAAGTTGATTAAAAGCCTGATGTTTCTAAAATTAGAAAGGCAAAGAAAGTTTACTAGAGATATTAAAGAATACAAAATTAATTCAGTATCTCACACTTCTGGTAAACATTATAATAATACCTTGATTCAAGAGGATAATTATTTTACTCCTGACTTCTGTGATAATTTTGAGTCATCAGAAGTTAATTTAGAAACTAGTGGTTATGCAGATTATAAACTAGATATTAATGACCTTTAAGAAATCCCCCCATTATGTAGGTCCAGAGATTAGCCAACAGGGCCAATGTGTTAGTCATACAAGGCATACCAGTCAAGCCATCATCCTTCAAACTGATGCAGCGAAGGAAGGCAATTAAGAAGGGAGAACAAAAGGGAAGGAGAAGAACAAGAGTAAATGCTGAAGTGGGGTAGAACTAGTAGACCCATTCAATGATTATATCACTGCCAAACATGAAGGCATTTTGTTAAAACATAAATGATACAACATTTACAATTTTAGTCAATTAGAGATATCTTTAAATCATTTTAGGTTATTTGAAAAAGATTTGTTCCCACTTAAAAAAAATGATGTTCCAGATGCCATTATTAAGTTAAAACTATTTACCAGGAAATTAAATCTGGCCTGCTATTATATCAGGAAAGAAAATTCTACCCTTCTCAGGAAGAACCTTTTTAAAAGAAAGGTTACATGACAAACAAGTATGAATATCACTATTTCTATATTTGAAAAAAGTTTGTGAAAAGGATGTTTACAATTTAGTTAACAGTGATGCCAGGTCTAAATCAGACAACCTTAGCATGGAAGTAAGATCACTAATTAATACCCTCTTAAAAGATAAAAGCATCCATATTACAAAACCAAATAAAGGTGGTGGCATAGTTTTGCTTGATTACATTGATTATGTTGGTGAAATGTTTTCTGTATTTCAGAATACAGATACTTACAAAATGATGTCTAGGAATGAAGTGAATTTAGCATATAGAAAGATATATCTATAGTTGGAAGATCTCTTACACCAAGATATTATCTTGGATTCATTATTTCAGTTCTTACATAATCAATACCATCTTATTCCATCTATATTTGGAATACCTAAGATTTACAAGAACATTGTTAGGCCACCTTTTAGGCCCACTGTAGCAGCTAATGACTCCCTAGCGATATTTGTGAACACAATACTTGCATGTATTATGGTGAATAGGTCACATATGTTTAAAGACGCTTGGGATTTTTTACATAGGTTGAACTCAGGCGACTTTGGAGAAAATATTATTTTTCTGATCAATGATGTGGTGGACCTTTTTTCATGTATCCCACAAAATGAGGGTCTAGACCTGTTCAATGAATCTATTTTAATTTGTGGATTTTTATCCACTCAAGACGTTAGACTTTTGATGGAGATCATGGAATTAATACTGTCCAATAATTTCCTTTATTTTGAAAGGGAAATATACAGACAAATTAAAGGAGTTGCTATTGGTGGGGTGTGCAGACTGGAATTTGCCAGTTTGGTTATGTTTTTCTTGGGAGAAGCAGATAATTTTCCCCTCAAAATTTTATGCAATATGCAAGTTGTATCTTAGATTTTTGGATGATATTTTTATTACTTGGAAAGTTGATGAAAGTAATGTGGTTGAATTTATAGAATATCTTAATATTTCAAACCACATTTTAAAGTTCACCTATATCTATTATAGGGACATTATTAATTATTTGGATACTGCTAGTAGTTTTGCTTCTACTATGTATCAAAACAAAAACCTTCTCCATTTCATATGTGAGCTTTAATAGTTTCTGCCCTTTTATGTATAAAAATAATTTAGTAAAAGGGCAGTTTACTAGGATGGGAAGGGTGACCTCAAGTAAGGAATTGTTTGACACTAAAATTAAGATGGCAACTGAAATGTTGGTGGAAAGGGTTATCTGAGAGAATTACTTAAGAAATAGGAGATTTGGTTAGAAACAAATAGAGAAAAGATATGAGCCTTTACTATGTACACATTTTGCCTATACTAATAAGGTTACATTTCATTCTGCATTTTCATCTGATAAAGTTGATATAAATAAAGAAAAAGCCCATAACTTTAATAAAGCTATTGTTCTACAACCCACTACTTATTCAGAACAAGTTAAAATATTATTAAACACAATCGGACAATATTAAAGGAAATGATGATGTATATGATTCTGTTGATAAATAATAATTGTATTTTGGCTTTTCTGGGTTATGGGTCGCCACAGCAGAACTCTCATCCACTAATGATTGGCAGTGGATTTTTATGGTGCCGAGTTGCCAGCCTGACGCCCAACCTTCAAAGAAGGAGCACCCATTCATGCATGTACCTGCCTGCATGTCCTTAATGTCACTCAACTGTGAGAAGGACAAAGCAGACTCCACAAAGAAGGGGCTCCAGCCGAGAATCAAATGGGAGAACCTCTTGCTGTGAGGCGGCAATGCTAACCGCTGCACCACCGCGGCCTTATATATGATTCTGTTGATAATGAACCTTATTTTATGTAGAAAACCTTTAGTAATTTCAAAAACTATTCTTTGAATAAAATCCTCTTAGTTTGTATTTTATGGTGTGCCCATAGGGGAAAAATGTGGCAGCTGTCAACAATGTCCTTACATCTATACTGGTGACCATATGATTATTGATAATAACCTTAAGTCTAAGGCAATCTTACAAAAAGGGAATTGTAACATGGTAGGACTGGTTTACATTGCTAAATGTAACCAATGTCCAGGATTTTATATAGGTAAGACTGGGCAATCACTTAAGAGGAGAATTTACAAACAATGTTGCTACATAATGAAATGTAACCCTCATAACACTTTATACAAGCACTCAGTAGTATGTAAATTTAAGAGATTTGAATTTGGCAATTTGAAAAATAATTCCAATTAACCCCCGAGGTGGTGTATGGGAGACTGCTATTGAATACTCAGAGCTAATTTGTCAAGTTACACTTAATGCTAGTACACCAATGGGGCTCAATGACCATATGTCAATTTCCCAGTTTTAAAAGCAAGGGTGGCTAAGCTTTGATAGATTAATGTTTTTTTAATAATTTTATTATAAAATGGATTAAATATTTAAATATTAATTATTACATGTATTAAATATTATTGCACATTTTTTGTGTTTTTTAATTCATCTGTGGGTTGTTCAACAGTGATTTTTAAGTATTTTTGTTTCCTATTTTAGTGTTTCCTTGAACAATAAAATGTTCAACATTTACTGTGTACTTTGGTGTTTTTATTTATTCTGGTACATTTGTACCGTTACACCTGTGTATCAGCATTTTTTGATTGAGTATTAAAATTTTGGTGTGTTTGATATAGCACCAATTTGTTTGGCCTTGTTTTCCATTTTGAAACTTTGATTCCCTGCTTTCTGTTTGTTAACATTATTAAGTGTACATTCTTTCTGGATTTCAGTGATACTTTTATTTTGGTACATTCATTCTCTATACTATCATGTATTTTTTGTTGTCAAATGTTCATGTGTTCAACAGCCACGTTCAGTATCAGTTAGCATTGTTGGGCCTTATACTGTAATGCATAAATGGCATGCACCACAGATATAATGTGTTAATTTTCAGTGGAGCCTGTACCAACCCTTTTATCTCACAGATTATTTACCATACATCTGATGTAATAAGTTAGCATAGGTGGAGCGTGACAATACTGTTAAGACTTTAACTGTGGTGCTTGCAGTTAATCCACATGCCATTAGTCTATAGAGTCACAATACTTGCTGTTCAATTCCTGAAAGGGCCAATATTATACAAATGTACTAATGTTATATAAATGCCATTGTATCTAGTTATTGTTATCTATTTTTCTTCCCAACAAAGATATATCATCACAGGTTGTTATTGCATGGCAGTGAAATGAATGTTCAGGGCATGGCAGGCTGTGAGTGGACCTGTGGAATGTACATTGAGTACTGGCTTGTATAACATATCTATACAGACAGACTATGGTTCAATTATGGTACAGTGTGTGCCCTACATGCTGCAAACTGCTTTCCTGACAATGAAGCATTGATATTGTAATGCTTACTGTTATGTGGACAGTAACATTTGTAGGTCCTTTCCATCAGTCTGACTAAATCCAGTCATTCATGTTATATTTGTAACTCCTGTCTTAATGCACACATTCACTTTAGTTATTTGTGACAACCTCCATTGCTATCTGATGTGACACATGCAGCCAGTACAGAAATCTTGAGAGAGCCTTGCATAATAGGTAAGAGTTTGGATCTGGTATCATCTGTCTGTCAGACAACAGTGGCTTACACACAGACAATACTTATGGCAAAGTAGAGGGTCACCATTTTCAGGCCTTATCCAATAAGGTAGGTCATCATTACATCTTATATGATGGGAAAGTATTGTAATCAAGGGTGTTCTTCATGACATAACTAATCTGCATATTTCTGTGGCAACCATGATCTGTCCTGGAATGTGATAAAAAATGAAATGATGCAAATGTTTTTATGTCAATCACTGCTCACATGCGTTAACTATTCACAAGATAATTATACCTTGTATTGCATGTCTTCATCCGGACATGTCTTTATTACTAAATTGTTTTTGTTACACTATACAGCTTAATGGTAGATGAAGGATTCCATAAATGTTTTTTACTGTATGGCATGCTGACAGACCATTGGTCCTCTGTTACAACACTTTCTATTGTGTTGTTGCTGTTGAATTGCTGCTTTGTTACTGTTCCCTGTAATTCCATGTGAGTATACCCAGTATTACAGTGTTGGATATGTCTGATTTATCATTATTTACTTATGTATGCTGTGGGTTACTAGATTACCATTTACCATTTACACGACTATACAGCACTTGCTTGTCTATTACATACTCATAGATGATGAACCCCTTTTCTATTGGTGCCACTGTCATTTCTTTGCAAAACAAAAATATCCATTTCTGATGTACCTGAAATTACAGCTGGCAGACCCTTTTATTCTTGTGTAAACATGCTGAGTTGGGGAATTTAGCATTGCTGTTGGCTTATATACATGAATTCCCTGTATATACATCTCATATGATATAACTGTAGTCTACAAATTCATCCCATAATGTATTTTCTGTCCTAGATAACTGTTATCTCAGCTCAGCATTTAATTAGCATATATATCACATTAGTTTCAGTTTGATTACCCTGCAGCTTATTATCCCCATCACATGCTTTATTAGGATGTCCATTTTTACTTATGTGCATAACTGTGGGATTGTCATTGACATTAATTATCATTACATCAGTATTGCAGGATTTATGTCAGAATTGCTTCTTCTATATTTCATCACATTTACTTGCAGTATATGAGTGAACTTTAAACATTTCCCCTTCAGCATTAATTAATTATGCAGTATAACACAATTTGTGTACAATTCCCCAATTTCACATGCCCTCTTTCTGTATTATGTTCCTGTACTTGTCCTTAATATGTCTGGGCTACAGTGTGTGCTTGTATGTGAGCATTGCTTATATGCAAGCTGTCTTTACATTCTGTGCTTGTGCTTACAACCACCTTTCCATGGCTGTGAACACTATAACTGGCCATGAAAATGTGCTTTTAGATGTGTGGGTACAATGAACAGCATGGACATTTGATTAGCACTGCTGCTTATCACACTAAAACCCTTACATTGTGTAGGCTTAGTGCAGCACCTACATGATTGATAGTGAATCCTAGGGATTGATATGAGGGATACGTTACACCACATAAACAATTAAATAGAAAAAAAGAATGTCAAGCAAGTGCGGCTAGCATAGTACTTCTGAAATGTGCATTTATTTTTCACTATACCCATGCTACCAGACTGTTATTTTCTCTGAAAGAGTACAAGTGTGTGGCTGGGATCACTGGAGGAAATGTGAGAATCATAAATAATGAAAGGGTAGAAACAACTGACTGAAAGACAAGAGGTACTGATAACCATTGCTGTGCATTACTTGACTGTAGTGCCTTCATTCAAGGAATGTCTTAAAGGTTGCCAAAAATATAAATATTTTTACAGTGTGTATAGGCTGTAAGTCACATTGCTATTAATCTTCATTCCATCTGTGAGATGTGTGCACAGGCATCTTGCATATTTTTACAAAATGTTGACAAATATGTACATTAAGGCTTAGTCTTAAGTAAGTAAATTTAAGTTAAAACTTATTTGTAACACTTTATCTGACACCCCCCTCAAAGTGTAATTCTCATTTACACACATTTATGCCTGACCAGTACTACCTATGAGCCAAACTTGTAATGCATTAGCTAGCCAAAAACTCTTCATCACCTTCCTTGTACTGCTCAGAACTGTGCAGATCGTCACTTAGTAACCAGCATCATGTTTATGTCCACAGCACTTCAACCAAATCAAGTGATTCAGAAGTGATACTGTATTGAGAACTAATTAACATATGCTACATGCCCAGAGGTCTTTAACTACACCTTATAAGCAAGACTTGAGGCAATAGAATTCCCTCATGCTAGGGAAGACTGCCTTGTTTCTCAAGTGATGCTCAACAAAGTACTGACAACAGTTTCGATATAGGACTACACAGGATGGTGTCTGAAATATTTCAAGGTATGTGCTATTCTGAATAACTACTGATTTTTAGTATGTTAATGAATATTTGCAATGAGTGCACTACTCATTTTGTTTAGTATGTTGATATATATTTGAATTGAGTGCTGTACACCTGCAGTGTTTCAATAAATTCTGTTCAAGTCATCAGAAATTTACTTCATGAGGGTCGGGGGACACACAAATACATGTGTATAGAGTTTTTTAGTTTTATTTTAACATAGTTCATATGTGTGCACTAGGCTAATGGCCCTGGAGCCTTTACAAGCCTATCCCATAGGATTACCCCTGGCATCGTGCCACCTGACCTTAGTCCCCAATGCCTCTCTCAAGTAGAGCCACTGGAGTGACCCTGGGGTGAATTTTCTATTTCCCATCCACTCATCAAGATTTCTCTTGAAGAGGGCCAGGGAGGTATAGGTTCATAGGTAAAAAAAGGGCAGCCTTGTAGAAGGCACCCACATTTGAACAAGGGACCTTTTGATCTGCAATCAAATGCTCTACCACTGAGCTATACCTGTAACTAAAAGTTTAGACTGTCATGGCTTGACTGAGTTCTGTAGGTTTTTTTTACATTAACTACAGTTTATTTGTGTATGATGTTTTCTTTACTTAGCAAGTCTATATTCTTGCATCTGCTATTTTCTGTTGCTTCTGTAGTTTATCATTTTTTTGGGGGGGTAAATGCATATGGGATATTACAACACTTGCATTGTTGTTAAGACTGTTGTTTATATGGCACTACTCACTGACTACCCACTGATATATGTTGCCCTATAAGTAAAACATTCTGCACTATCTGTGTCTGTTATTTTTTTTTTATATCTACTTTTTCTTCCATTGCAACAATGATATTGCTCCAAAAAGCAAAAGTAAGATAGAATCATTCTTTCGGAAGCCTCCTTTCTCAGATGCTGAGCACGAGGTCATAACACAGGTCATCTTTCTCCATGGTGAATGGATCCTTGATATACATGCCTCTGACAAGCCCTTCCTTAACCATTTCTAGTGGAGGGTGGTTGCCGATGTCAGTGCTGTTCATGGCCAAGGCTGGATATATCTTATGGTTTAAAAAAGGGCTACTGACCTGACTAAAAAGGCTACTGAGTGAGCAAATGTTATGGCATGACCAAACCATCATTCTCTGATACGGAAGAGTTCTTGTCAACTATTGGGAATCCAGACAGCACAGAAGAGTTTCACAGTGCAGTACTGGAAGTTGGAGCAGAGGTGAAGCAGACCTATAGGATTTACAATATCCATGCTACAGATATGATTTTCAAATATTTATTATATCTACTTTTATAACCGATAGTCACTTGTATACCTATACTATTTCTACCAACTATTGTGTCTAGGTACATCTGGCATTGAGGTTCAATAACCACACACACATGATATGGGTATACTTTTTATTATGCATATTACTCTCTGAGATTATTGCATTTGCATGTGTGATTGAGTTATTTTGGCCTAGGTATAACATCATGCTTATTTTTCTTGTTTTTTTTTGTGCATTCACAAGTGAAACATTGCCTGACATCAGTAGTGTGAACCGATCTCTCTGTTTGATGTTAGATGAATGTTATCCTCTGATGATGATGGCAATGATGAATAGGAATATTCTGTGGTTGCAGGGAGTATAGCAGACAGAAGGGGTGTGGCTAACACATCTCCTGCCCATAGTATGGACACAGTCAGTATATCTATGCATACCCATGACACAGAAACATCTGAGAGTGGACAGGTTGATGGGGACATGGTTGATCAGGGTAGTATGGTAACTTTAGCTGCACACATAGCAGAATCTCTCCTTAGCAGTTGTGAGTTGGATGTACCACACAGGGATTTTGGTAGTGATGTTCAGAGAAGGTCTGCTCTCCCTCTGAGGTTGGTATGTCAATATCTGCCGCACAGTGTATGTAGAGGGCTGTCATGAAGGCACAAGCAAGTTCCACCAGGGCCTCAGAGGTGATAATCAGACTATTGCATGCCATGCATTCTGATGGGAAAGCCTGCAGAAATCATGCGTGTGACTCCTTAGAATAAACAACACACTGGATCATCTATTGAAGGAAGGACATCACCCAAAAAGTTGGTCTGCTGGGAAGTCATCTGATGTCAACCAACATGGCCAGGGACATGCCAGATGCCACTCCTTCTCCCACAGTGGTAGCACGTCTACTGTTACATCAGTGGTAGAGGCATTCATACCCTATGTGGATAGTCATTGTCATAGTCATGATAACTGGTCAGCCAACAAACATTTCACATTCAGGAAGCACTCTGACTTCTAGCCAGGGTCATGCAACTAACAGTGCAACTTCTGGCAGCGGTAGTTCATGTGGTGGGCCACATCCACAAACAACTTGATCTACTATCATGCACGGCTCAAAACTGTTCAAGATGCCATGGCATACTAATGGCAAAAATGCTGTGGCTGTTTCCCTGAAGATCCAAATCCACTACACCTCACTTTGACCATTACACATCACACATACATACATACACACTTCAAACTGGACTTCAACAGATCGGGAGATACAGTGTATAATTGCTATTACCTCATCTGTCATATTCACACACTACCTCTTGTGTAAGACTTACTCTCCTGCAACCCCCACACACACTGTGCAAATGATAATGCCTGATCCTTGCCCTTTACATAATCTATGACTTATGGTTGCCTATGCCTGAGACAAAGAGTGAACAGCTAATGCATGGTTAGTCAAAGTACGTGTTTTCATTTTGATGTGCAATAATTTTTATTTCATTTGGTATATTTGCCTTCTGTATTAGTGTTAGTAGTATTTGTGTAGCATGGCTTGCTCACCCACTTGTGTAGATGATGCTAAGAGTGCTGTGTTCTCACTTGGGCTGCTTATGTCTAATGCACATCTTGAGCAGGCAATGCAGTGAGGAAGATACTTTCCCAAAGAAAGTTTTACTATAAAATATCACATCTTCTTTCACTTTCTGCAGGTCATGAGGAAGAAATGTCCACGCATCCAAACTTAAATCACTCAGGCACAAACACACATACACATACAGTGCAGATAATATTTAATAACATTTGCATAATTGTCCTTCTTGCTGATAACAACACCCAGCATTGCATTCTGATGGAACATTTCAATTGACTTCTGTTAAATAGCAGATATACCTTTATGTTTAGATCATAATTGTTCAAAATAGTAAAACTCAGCCAATGTCCTTAATTAGAAGCTAAATTATTTATTAGACAAAAAAAACTACCTTAGGTGTGACTCTGTGGTGCAGAGGGATAAAGCCTTTACTGTGACCAAGACAACCTGTATTCAAGTAGGGGCACAAGAGCTAGAGTGGACACAAGGAGAGAATAAGTGTCAGTGGCCAATGTTGATTCACCCATCCTAGAGGGAGGGAAGCAACCTAGGCTCACTGTAAAATGCAGTGTAAGCCTCTCTGTCAGGAGGATGACCATGAGTAGAAATTTCCATACACCTCCTGAGGGCAGTGATCACAGAGCTACTGAGGATGGTATGGGGTGAGTGCTATGGCACACTCCCTGGCAAACCAGCATGGCACTGCATTAGCATCCTCTGTCTCTTCACCAGCACCAGAATGAGATTTGGTTAGGTAGAGATGAGGCTAAGATGAGTCCAGCAGACAAAATTAATGAGAAAATGAGCAGGTGCCAGCTGAAGATCAGCTGCAGGAAGGAGAAAAAACATAAACATAGGAAGGGTAGTTCATAATCACTAACACTCACTAGACATCCTAATAAAACCATGACAGGAAGAAAGGCTTTCTCTAGATTTGGATGTGCTGTATGATGTGTATATATATATATATATATATATATATATATATATATATATATATATACACACACACACACACACACACACACACACACACACACAATAAAGAGTTTGTAATATTTGGTTATCATTGATTACTAAATGAATAATTAATTTTAATTTATCTATACATATGGACATAAATATTTTCTATATGTATGGGCATAAATGTTTTGTAGTCTTGCTTTAATAATAAAAGTGGGGTATATGTCAAATTGTTTTGAGGATCTTTATGTTCTTTTAGAATTTCGTTGATTAAGTTGGGTGAAGTTGTAAAATTTGTTTGAATCTTTATTAGTATTCTGTGAAAAAAGAAAATACATATGTTAAGGTAAAAAAGTTCTGGTATGATACCATCTTTTACCAGGATATTTACTAGCTTTCATTTATTTTCTTTTATTGGAAATTGTCTTAAGAGTTATTGGCTGTGTAAATCTAGTTTTGGTTACTTCTTGGATAGTTGTGAGGTGCAGCTTGTTAATTATTTTTTCTAGCTTAAACATATGTGATTCATATGTAAGAGTTGTCTGATTTCATTATTACACTTCCTAAGTACTTCTAATAGTTTTCTGTATCAGATTTTATTTGTTAAACATCTTATTTCTCTATTTGGGTTAATTTTTCTTGTAGTTTTGGTATTTTAATTAAGTTATGGCCATACTTGGGAGACACTGAGTAAAAAACCAGGTTTAGTTTTTTTTTTTCTGTTGATATTCTTGTTTTATGTTATTTAGAGAAACAAGCTTCTCAAGTCTCGATTTGTTTCCTTTTAATGATTGAGTTGTTCTAAGTGCAATCTGTTTTGAATGTTTAGTAACTCCTTCTCCCATTATTTTATTTATTTCTTGCATCATGCTGATGATTTTCAAGAATATAGACTTTGAAAGAGTTCTAAATCGTAACTCTATCTCTCTATTATTTATTACCAAGAAAACTTAAATTTTATTGAACTACCATTGTTTTGACATCTTTAAGATTAACTAAGTGGGAGAGAATCCTATTAATAATAGCCATTTTTAAGTTAGTTGAAATTTTTAACAGCAGAACAATATATTCCAAAATGGGGACATGGCATTATTTTAAATCTCAGGAACAATGGATGGTGGAAAGGAAACTGCTCGTACGACAAGACAGTAAAAGAATGATGTTTTAATAAACAAAGATCTATCAATAACTGTTACAGGTTAAGCGCTTCCGACTGTTACCCAGTCTTCTTCAGAACAAAGTCAATAAAATCCCATGCAACATTTATATGCTAATAGCAGTGTAATAATTGAATAATTAATTATAAAAACCGCCAATTTTGTTAAAGTCACAACTACACAAACAGCATAAACCAACATGACCGTTGTTTTCCTAAAGCCTTTGTGGGCACGGAAGGGGTCCACGATCCAGCATCAGGACGGCACACAACGGGAGCTGTATCGAGTGGTTATACAGTGAATGAAACCAAAACCTTGGATCTTACACACATAGAAGACGTCAACTTACTGAATGAGCAACTGGATGTCACGGAACAAGATTTCACTTTCGACTATAGCGTCTGTAAAAAACGCATGGACAGGCAGTACGGAGGGGCACGTCCTAAAACCCAGAGGGAAGTAAGAAATAGAGCTCCGAATGCATCGGACAAAACAGGTACTATTTTTTACAATCACGAGCGTAACTGTAGGAGCCCCAATAGAATGAAATCTCGTGAATTCAAAGACTCTGTGCACAATACCAGCGTCAAACATCTTATGGATAATACAAGTGAATGTGATAATGTTTTTGAACATTTTGTAAGTGACAACCGAGATTACTTTGCCTGTAACAATAACCAATTGAAGGATCAAGATTATACTAATGGAAGTAGCCATTTTTCTTTAAAGGAGTATATATTAGATTACGGTAAAAAATTAACTAATTACAAAAACATCAAAGTGGATAGTAGTTATTTATCCAATTGTTTGAAATTGAATATGGTACCAAAAGGACTTCGGTTTTTTAAACTACCCTTAGGAATAAGTTATTCTACCGGGGTTAAGAATGAATTCAATGGTCTTTTTGACAGATGTGGTTTTGAATTTATGAAGTTACTTATCAAACATCAAGATGAAAAACTGAGTTTATTATCTGAAGAGTTAGAGCGTATGAACCAACTTATCATTCATCACCTAGATTATGCAAGTTTTAAGGACTTGTATTTGAAACAATTTAATTTAGTTGATAAAAATGTTCACAATACAGTCAGCAGAAAAAATAGGAAAATGCAGCGAGACACTGAGGCATACAATAATAATATGGCTTACATCTGGCCTAGTAATAGAGGGATAGAGGGCCGAAAGCAACAGGACATCAGAAGGAAGGAATCCAAACACCTAGATAGGGAAGAAAATTTTCAGGGGGGAAGATACTTCCCAGCATGGAAGGTTCAAAAGCAGTGGCACAAAACATAAAACAGGATGATTCCATCCCTTCTGATAGATCTTCCTTAATTACGGAACAGCCATTGACCATGACAAACATGTTTAATTGCCCCGGTATTGACCCAAATGAATTGAGTTTGAATTTGTCCAATGAACAAGGAAATACTACATTGCCTAGGATCATTACAAGTGAAGGCTTCAAGGTTTATAACTATTCCAATATGGAGATTGACCACACTAGTGCTAAACTTTTGGGGAAAGGTATGAAATACATCCCCATGAAAAAATGGGGTATCATAGACACCATTAAAGAGGTAAAGAAATATTGTAGGAAGTTAAATTTGGCGTTAACTTTTGACAAGACAAAGGATGGAGTAACAGGGACCACAGGTACAACAGGTACACACCTAAAGAAAAAAAGTACCTTCATACCACCACCCAATCCACATGTTCAAAATTTTGAACAGTTAGTGTGTAACGACATCTACTGGTCATATAATAGAATACGAAGTCAAAGAGAACAACCCAATGATAACCTCACACACATGGAAAGGAAAACTCTACTGGAGATCATAAAGAACAGGGACATCAGGGTTATGAAACCCGACAAGGGAGGGGGTGCTGTGATTTTCACTACTGAACTTTACAATCAGGAAATCCACAACATCTTGCACACTTCAGGAAATTATGAGAACATCTCACTAAATCAGGTCAACATCGGTCACAAGCGGATCGATCTTATCATTGAGGAATATCTCATTGACAACAGGATAACTAACGACACATATTCCTATTTGAAAGTAGACCATCCAGTTTTAGCCAAGATGTTTGGGATCCCCAAGTTACACAAATCTATTGAAAGGCCTCCCTTTAGACCAATTGTATCAGGTTCTAGGTCTAAAACATATAACATCGGGAAATTGATAGATGGATGGTGTAAGAGTGTATACAACAACATCCCGCACATCATAAAAGATTCCTGGAAATTTCTAGGCACACTTACCAAAGATTACTGGAATTCTGAATTGATCTTTCTAACAGTGGATGTCATAGATCTCTTTTCCAGTATCCCTAGAACAGAAGGGTTAGAATATTTCGAAAGAAGTCTCACTCGATATTCAGAATTCTCATGGGAAAAAGTCAGCTTAATATGTGACATGATGTCACTTGTATTGGATTACAACTTCATCTCTTTCCAAGGAGAATATTTCAAGCAGACCAAGGGAGTAGCTATGGGAGCAGCTTGTGCTCCCATTTTTGCGAACTTGGTCATGGCCGAGTGGGAACAAGAACATGTATTCAAGAGCACGTTTTTTCCTGATATAGGACTTTACGTGAGATACCTGGATGACATCTTTATATTGTGGAAATCATCTGAGGACAGATTATTGGAATTCATGACATATTTAAATGGCACGGTAGAGTTTTTAAAGTTCACTCACCAATATAATCACAAAGGAATTTCATTTTTGGACGTTTGGTTAAGCCACGATAGTGATGGGTTCACTTCAAGTATATACAGGAAGCCCACCTTTTCTAATGATTATGTGCATTATAGTAGCAATCACCCCCCCCACGTTTTCAAGAACGTGATTAAAGGACAAACCATCCGGGCAGCAAGAATGTCATCGAATCTAGTGATCTTGGAGAAAGAATTAAACATTATCAAGGGAATGTTCTTGAGCAGAGACTATCCAGGTAGTCTGGTTAATGAGACAATTAGATATGTACAAGATAGATGGGGTAACATCTACAAACCACTACTGGGTCAATTCCCTACTGACCAGCGGGTTGGGGGTGAACACTTGGATTCTTTTGGAAGGACATGCATACTTATGTATACACCAAATTCCTATATCATCAAGGAGATTTTAGAAAGATTCTGGAATACTTTGATGGTTATGGGTATGGAAGAGATTTTGGGGACGAAACCCCGAATAGTTTATAAGACTGCACCCAACATGAAGAAGCCTTTGGAAAGAGGGGCATCTTATAAATTAGTAGATGAAAATCGTAAAGGGACAGTGAGATGTGGCAATTGTAAACAATGTCAGTACATCAATTTGAACAACACCATCAAATTGAATGACATAAGCCACACCACTATCATTAATAGGAAAGGGAATTGTAGATCGAAACAGGTAGTCTATCTTGCATTATGCACGTTATGTAACGCACACTACATAGGCAAAACAGAGAGGCAGTTAAATAGACGGATCTACGAGCATATGTATAAAATAGGTAAACAGGATTCTAAAAACGCCTTATATAGACACATTTTGGAGAAAGGTAACGATCATAAGTTCTTATTCTCTATCATTGATCAAGTAGAGACAGCCCCTTTTGAAGGGGACTGGAAAATGAAATTGTCTCTCTGTGAGAGCAAATGGCAGATTTTTACAGATGCTACGAGACCACCTGGGCTCAATGAGCATATTAGCATTAAACCTTTTTTAGCTTTGGAATAAATGTTGTGAGCTTTTAGTTCATATGATACTATCATTGTTTGCTTCATTTTGTAGTTTTTTGACTTTTTATGTATATATGAACAAATAGAGTGGTTACATTGCTACTCAGGCAATTTCTATATATTTGTCAATATATTTTTTTAACATTGAGTATTTTTTAACATTTAGTATTTATTATTATATATATTTTTTATATGGAACTCCAACAAGAAATCAACTATTATTACAAAATATTTATAAAACATTTATAGTATTATTAGGATTGGCATTCCACTAGGAAGTTTTTTAATGATTCACATCAATTTATTGCAGAATCTGCTTAACTGTTGTAGTATAATTTCTTGTTTTTGTTTATATATGCATTCAGGGCTTATATGCTGTTTGTGTAGTTGTGACTTTAACAAAATTGGCGGTTTTTATAATTAATTATTCAATTATTACACTGCTATTAGCATATAAATGTTGCATGGGATTTTATTGACTTTGTTCTGAAGAAGACTGGGTAACAGTCGAAAGCGCTTAACCTGTAACAGTTATTGATAGATCTTTGTTTATTAAAACATCATTCTTTTACTGTCTTGTCGTACGAGCAGTTTCCTTTCCACCATCCATTGTTCCTGAGTTGTTGCTGCTGTCTCTTTTGGAATTATTTTAAATCTGTTGAATTTAGAAGTTAAGTGATTTAAAATCAATAGTTTGTCAGTGCTAGTTTAGGTACCATGCACGTAAGAGTAGTGGAGATATTCTGGTGAGTCCACATCTCTTAATGAGTAACTTACTTTGCAATTTAAAAGTCCAATACTGCCCTTTAGAACTTCAGCTGTTGTTACAAGTGCTGGTTCTATAATTGTAGTAGCTTTTGATTTATTAAAGATGCAGTTCAAATCTCCTTTTATTTTTAAGATACTTTTTGAATTTATTAGAACAATTTCTTTTTTTTTTTGCCATTCTGAATCCCATATCAGGAACACACATACATTAACAAGTATCTAAATTATATTTTAATTTAAAGCCACCATAGTTATACCGTCTTGATGCTCATATTTGTAAATGATCTTAGCCATTATTCATTTTTTCTTCCACAGAATCATTAATATTTCATATACTGATTTAGTCTTCATGTGTCTTTGTCCAAGTAGCATATGTGGGTTTCTTGTAGTAAAATAATTTGATGGTTATGATATAAAACTATTTTAACAAGCATCCCTTTACCTAATTTTTATTTAATCCATTAAAGTAAAAAAAAATTAGCTTTGACATTATTTTAGTTTTAGGGACAGTTTTCACTACTATTGTTATTTCATTTCTCTTGGAAATTTTAGGAGATATTTTAAAAATTCTTATAGTCAATAGCTAGAATGAAAAGCTTATCAACTTTTGGTATCTAAATGTATTTCTTCATTACCATCAGTGGTCACATATATGATTATTTAACAATGAACAATAAATACAATTTAAATCTAAATACTTATGAAAACATTTAGGTATGGGATCAATAAAATACCTGTTTTATTTAAATAAATCCAATGAAAACTATCCTTTATGTCTCTATCTACTACCTTCTTTTAAGCTTAAAACTATAAGACTAATTAACAGTAACCATTTGAAATGTCAGGACCTACTAGAGTAAGTCATGAAACATGGAGACTGACAGGCCAAAAAAAATAGACTTACATATACCATGTCAGAGACAGTCATTTACCAGAATATTTCCTTCCTGTGAGGTATGGCAATCTTGGAGTTGGCATATATAAGTTTGGGGGTTATGGGGGGCTGAGTTAGTTGGGCATTCCCCTTAAATAAAAAGTTTAAAGGTGATGTTTGATATTTGCTGTTCTTCTGGATTTTCAGTCTTTTTTTTCCATTCTGTCAGCAATCAGCATTACAAATTCTGACTTTCAATAGGGAGCCCTAATTAAGCACTTTCAAGAGGTCTGCATTATGCATTACAATTAGAAAATGAGAATTTTAGTATGTCCTCAAAAACAGATTGAAATAGAAGAAAAATTCCACACTAAATATTAAGCATCAAAAGTGGATATCTATTGAATCACATAAATGCATTGCACACACCACAAATGTTAATAACATGTTTACAAACATGTAAAAGTTAAAAAAAATAAATAAATTTACCATGCATTAAACATCATTAATCATGTATATCTACATCAATTAGACTATATATTAATTAACATAGTAATATTATTCCTAACAATATGTATCTAAATTAACCTATATATAGTATAATTCTTATAAGCTGTTCTACATTTTCCTTTCACTTGTTCCATACATTCAAAACAATTAAGATGAATGTTCTTGTGTTTCATATTTCAGACAATAAAATAGTATACAAGTTCTAAGATACAATGACAATTGTTTAATTCAAATCATGTGATATAGATTATTTTTAAATAACTTAATGGAAGTTAGCCATATAAATTTGATCAAATAAATAAATATAAATTGCAGAAAAATTCCAGTCCAAACTGATAATTATGGTGTGAGATATTTTCCAGTTATTAATCAGGGGTTCTTCATCCAATTTTATCCTATCTTCATAGTTCTTCTATATTTTTT
Source organism: Protopterus annectens (assembly GCF_019279795.1). Classification (NCBI taxonomy): domain Eukaryota; kingdom Metazoa; phylum Chordata; order Ceratodontiformes; family Protopteridae; genus Protopterus; species Protopterus annectens. The sequence continues at coordinate 554,465,031 of NC_056728.1, forward strand.
CCATCTTCCTCTCTGTGTTTTGTGATGAATGACAAAAATACTTAAGTGCACCATTGTCAATTGCAGTTCTATTAATCAAGTCAATAACAACTCTAAACAATGGCATTTTAAATGTAGGATGCTTGCTTTTTTCAAAACATATTAGCATCCTCAGAATATAAGAAGAAGTCATCATATTATGAATTAAATGCTTAAACTTTGTAAACCAGCTCCCCACTGATACAAGAGATAAGCTTTCTGCCTTCTCAAATGTTAATACAAGATAGCAATCAGATAGTAAGCACATCAACAGAAAACCCTGTCTCCCTTTGGAATAATCCACTAAATCAGAGATTTAAGATTTAATCTGAAACATAAATATCCCATGAAAAAGATATTGCTCTCTTAGATATAGAGGTCTATCAGCCTATTGCATTAGTCCCTGCTGAGGTTCTTTGCCTTATTCAACACTGTTCTACATATCATAGCATCAGCTAAAATGAACTCTTATTTTGTTAATAATTTCAGAGAGATACTCCATATACAGTGGTGGACTGAGGAAAGATCACCTGTGTTATGGTGCTCTACATGTGGCATTGGATGGAGCAGTGGTACAGCGGTAGCATTTTCGCCTCACAGCAAGAGGTTCTCTGGTTTGATTTTTGGCTGAAGTGCCTTCTGTGCAGAGTCTGCATGTCCTCCCTACATTCATGTGGGTTTTCTCTGGGTACTCCGGTTTCCTCCACTTTACAAAGACATGCATTTGGAGCATTTCTCCCCTGGTCTCTGCTGAAAATTGGCTTCATTCCATGTCAGACTTTACCAGTAAATAAATGTTAAATAAATAAATGGTATATATCCATGTTTCTGATGTGAACTGCCATAACAAGACATGACTAGGCAGATGATTCACACCAAATTAATTTTGAGGATCACGCATTCTAATCACAGTAAATATTGGGATGCACACAAAGTGGTATGGTAGTGATATGAAAACCAGTGTAGTACTCACATATGTCAGCCTTACTTCCATACACACCTGTGGTGTACAGTATTGTCAGAGAAGTCATAGACTGTATGTAATGTATATAATTGCACAGTTATCAACACTAGAGTTTATAGAGAAAGCATACATATGTTGCTATGTTAGACAACTCGGGAAAAGTTTCTGGCAGTAACTACTAGCAGAACAATAAATCTGCAACAGAACTAAACTAAAGTACTACAGTTATGTAAAAAATAAATATATTTCATAAAAACAAATGTATTTAATGCCTGATTCTAAACCCCAAAAAGACTAAAATGCTTATATTCCTACCAACACAAAAGTTCCTCCCCATAAACTTCACAATCAAATCCAAAGATGGCACAATTATCACTCCTAACCCATCTACTAAACTTCTAGGTGTCACTATTGACAACCACTTAAAGTTTGACCTACACGTTAACCAATTGATCAAAACCATCAATAAAAACTAGGTCCACTGTACAGATTAAAGAACTTTCTAACTCCCATAGCCAAAGTAGCCATTGCCCGTTCTCATCTTCTCTCTACTCTCCTGTACGCATCCCCTCTTCTTCTAAATAACAATAAGTCCAATCTAAACAAACTTACTACCTGTTACAATCACATTGCCAGATTCACCACTGGGCTCCCTTTTAGAACACATCACTGCATCAATCTAACTCAGCTTGGTTGGCTCGAACTTCCTAGTCTAGTGCTATACAACCAACTGATCATAGCCCACAAAATCATATACACCCCTGAAAACATCCCTTCACTCAAACACCTAGTCACCCTGTATAACAATCCACGACCACTACATTCTTCCAACAAAGTCCTCATCCAGACTTACAAAACTAATAACCTAGCCGGTGACTCTCTCCTGTCCAACTCCCTAGGTAGAACCTGGAAACTTTTACCCCCTGAGAGTACCTCAATTTCTTCCCTAAATCACTTCAAAGCCAAGCTCAAACTACACCTGGGGTCAAAAATGTCCTGCTACTGTACCAAGCCTGGCTAATCCTCACTTTACACAATGTATTAGCCATAATTCTCTCCTTCTAACTAATACATTTCACTCTCACTTACAAACGATGTTAGCTTGTGGTTCCTATGACAATATTAGTAATGTCAACTTCTGACTCCATGTTCTAAAATGTTTTTCGTCACTTCTTCAAGCAACCCAATACTTTTTTACATTATTTTTGTCTTTTGTTTATGTTTATGTTGCTGTTTTTGTTGGAGCTTTTCTCCCCGGGCTTCTGCTGAAAATGGACATATATCCATTCAGACTATCCCGGTTAACAAATGTAAAATAAATAAATACATTTATTTATTTATTTATTGACATTTAACATCCATTTTCATTGGAGGCCCAGATGGAAAAGCTTAAAGTACTAAAAAAACATTTTTTAAGTACAATTTTATAATCTACGGTTTAAGCAATTATGCCAAATTAGACTAATGTGAAAACAGTGGTTAAGAATAAATACAACTTCTATGACAATGATTTAATATTTAGAGAAATTTTAGTCAGTTTAAAGAAAAATTAAAGGTAAGTGAGTATAGCATAAACAGGAATTGCAATACTAAGTGAGAGAGATAAAAGTTTGTGATTTAGTTTGAAAGATGGTTAGGGGAGAGAAATTGATTGAATTATGGAAGCGCATGAAGAATGGAGAATAAAGAGTTTTAAGGTATGAAGAGGTACTAATTCATATTTTCAGATATAGTTTATCTTGGATTTGAGTAAGAACAAAGCTAGATTTTTGCTAGGAAGTTTTTCAGAATGTTTTTTAAGGACTGGAGGGAGGGTATTTACCTGATGGATACAGATAAGGAGTTCTATGCCTTAGCAACAAGGAATGAGTACAGACCATGCCCAGCAGATTGGACAGGTGTATGGACAGAGAGAACTTTTTGTTCAATGGATCGTAATGACCATGTGGGAACATAAAGCTGTAGAATGTTATTTAGTGCTAGACAAGCATATTGATGCTGGATAATATTATAGGTGGTAAGAAGCTGTGAATATTTTAACTGATGAGGTACTTCTAACCAAGTTAGGCTTTTTTGTGTTACGCAGTTGTGGGTTCTGAAATTTGTATTTGTTGCAAATGTATCCACTTTATTATATTTTATAGGTTCATAGGTGTGTACTAGGCTATTGGCCCTGGAACCTTTACAACCTAGCCCATAGAAGTGCCCTGGCATTGTGCCGCCCGATGTTAGTTCCCAGGACATCTATCAAGTAGAGCCACTGGAGTGATCCCCAGGGTGAACTTTCTATTTCCCATCCACTCATCAAGATTTCTCTTGAAGAGGACCAGTGAGGTACTCTGCCTGACATGTATGGGAAGTCTATTCCAGAGCATGGGCAGTCTTCTTGGTTATGAATTTGTCCCTCCAGCATATTCTGTTGATTGGGGTAATGAGGTTGAGGTCACTGGAGCATGTGGTGTGGAGGGATTGGGATTTCTTTAGATGTAGCATTTCTAACACAGCTGGGTCAGACATGGTTTTGTAAGTCAACCAGAGATACCCTCTTAGTAGATGTTATGAGACATAAAATAACTGGAGTTTTTTGAGTCTGTCCATGTAGGACATGTGTTTAAGGTCTAGGATCCTCTTTGTCAGGTACTTTTATGGCCTCTCCAGCTGTTTCAGGTTTCTAGTGAGGTGCATGCCAAATGGGGCATTATACTCTATGATTGGTCTAATGAGGGAAGAGTAGAGAGAAATGATGATCTCTTTCTTCCTGGATGCAAAACCCTTGGTAATGAGATGTGCCACATAGAAGGGCATTCTGACCACAGTATCAATGTGGTGGTCAAAGGAGAGGGTGCTGTCAACCTATGTCCCCAGACCTCTTATAACACATTCAGTGTTCAGTGGGTTCCCATCAATGTGGTAATTAGTGGGAACTGAGTTTTTCCCAAAGGGGATGATGGTGCATTTTTTAGCATTAAGCTTAAAGCGATGTTTTCAACACCTGTCATTGGTCTCAGTGAGGTCTTTCTGTAGGATGTTTGCATCACTTGGGGAGTTAATAATGGCTCCCAGCTTGCAGTCATCTGCAAACTTGGTCAGCCAGAGTCCCTCCGTGTTGGTCTGGACTTCTGAGAAGTACATGCCAAATAGGAGGGGACCCAGGACCGATCCCTGTGGGACTCCACTCAATCTGACTTGGAGTCCACTACTTTCACACTGTGGGTTCTATCTGTCAGCCACTTTGCAACCCACTTAATGATATAGGGGTTGATGCCTATTTTGGTGAGTTTATCAATAATTCCTGAGTGAGAAATGGTATCAAAGGCCTTTGCCAGATTGAGGTAAGCCAGATCGAGGTGGGCTGTATGAACTGCTTTACCTTCATCCACAGCTCTGGTGACTGACTCAAAGAAGTTAACCAGTTTGAGCAGGCATGATCCACCTTTCCCAAAACCAAATTGCGTGGAATATAGATCTTGGAGATTCCCTATATCCTTGTTAATTAGGTCCATGATGATGTGCTCTATAGCCTTACATATCAGACTTGTCAGGCTAATGGGGCAATAATTTTCAGGGTCTGTAGTTGCTCCTCCTTTATGGAGAGGGATGACTGTAGCCATGCACCATTCAGTAGGGACAAAGCCTGAGGTGAGGCTAGGAGTGAACAGGGCACACAGATGTGGTGCCAGTTCACTTTGTAATTCATGTAGAACACAGCCAGGGATATTGTCGGGTCCCATGGAAGCTGTATTCTTGGCCTTGGACAATGCATCTTTAACCTGTGCTGCAGTAATGCTGGGTGCCTGGCATTCTTCTAGTATTGAGATTGGTCCTTTAGGGAGGAGAGAGGGCAAAAGTTGGCACTGAATCTGTCGGCCAGTATGTTGGCAATATCTGTTGGCTCAGTATAGGAGGTACCATTGTGCAGTAACTCAGAGCAAATCTGGGTATTGCTGTGGAGATTCTTGATATAAAAATAGAAGGCTTTGTGGTTGTTTTTAGTGTCTGCCACAATTCGACTTTCATAGCTGGCTTTGGAGGTTTTGATGAGGGATCTCAACTTTTTGTTGAGGCTAATAAGGGAATTTTTCCAGTCTTGGGACTTCACCTTTTTCTGCAACAGTTTCTTCCTTCTGTTGTAGAGTTTATTAATGGCAGGGGACCACCAGATTTTCTTCCTTTTTTTGGAGGAGAGCATCTTGGTTCTGTTGGGTATGGCTAGTTCCATGCATTTATGTATGTGTTCGTACAGTGCATTGGTGTATTATTTGGCAGTCATGCATCTATTTTCCATTGGCATGTGTGCCGTGAAGTTAGCCACCTCTGTTTTTAGGAGTCCAAAGTCAGCTTTGGAGAAGTTTTTCATGGTGGATACCTTTGCGGAGGTTGTGGGTGAGATGTGTATTTCTATGGTGATTAATTTGTGGTCAGAGCTAACCAGGGAGGAATTGACTATTGGTGTAGAGCAATGGCTGCCCATGTTAGTAATAACCAGGTCAAGGATGTTGCTTACTCTTGGGGGAGGGGGGGTAAGAATGAGCTGGTCCAGGGCATTGGAACTGATGAATTCCAGGAAGCGTTGGGCCAGTGCATTGGTGCATGAGTAGTTTTCCCAGTTGACTGAGTGGTAGTTGAAGTCACCTAGTATGAGAGTGTTGAGTTGGATCTTAATAGTTTACAGGGTGCTTAGGAATGTGGAGTAAGAGTCTTGAGACATGGTTGGGGACCTATAGCAGGTTTTGACCTGAATCCCCATCTTATCCAACGTTAGTTGCACCTGGAGTATCTCAGATGCATTATGCTGGGCTGCTAGTCTGGAGATGTGCATATTCTTTATGAATATGGTGACACCACTGCCTTTAGAACTTCAGTCCATGTTCTGGGGCCGAAAGGTGTGGAATGAGTTATAGCCTGGTAATGCAGGGGTGCTTTCTGCTCTTTAAACCAAGTCTCCATTACAGCACAAATATAAATGTTCTCAATTTTGAAGAGTGCTTCGAGTGAGTGCATCTTGAGATTTAGACTTCAGCACTGAGCAGCATGACCCTCAGATTGCATTTATTTATAACTGTTATGGTGGTAATTTGGTCTTTGGAACACTGCCTATAAAAGGCATTATAGGGGTGGCAAGAGCCTTAGCCAGTACCTGGAAACCCAGGAGTGATAGATGCAGGCCATCTCTGGCAAAGCATCAAGGTCTGTCAATTATGTCATCCCAAGCAGACAGATACTGGATCCCCTTAGAATAACACCAGAAACTTAGTCAATTGTTGAAGTTAATAATTTTCTGTTTGTACTGCGGTATCATTCTGGGCGATGGTAAGATGCTGCTCAGGGCTAGGGCCATACCTGCCTGGGCCACATAATCCAAGAGCTCCACCATGTCTCTTTTCATGTAGTCCAGGGAGGTTCAGAAGCTAAACGGGTAGACCTTTACTATGTTCTCACTACAAACAGTAGAATGTGCTGATGTAATGTGACTGGGGGGAGTGTCCAGTGTCAATTTTATACCAGAGACAGGCAACTCAAAGCCACCAAGATTAAAGACCACCACAGCAGGTGGGTGGGGAAAAAACAGTTGTACAGATTACAGAGATATGTAGTAAAACAGAAGTACAGAAGACAATTGAAAATAAACACTTATCGTTTTCCAATACTACAGCAGGGCAAAAGGCAGAAGGCCAGTCTCTCTGCAGTTTTGAACAGCTTGAGCAAACAAGTATTTCTGATTTAAAGCACTGGCTATTATAGGCTGGAAAACAGAAACCAGCCCATTTATCCAATCAAAAATAACAGTTTTGCAGGAATGCGTTTAGCTAGATTAAACCAGACTGATTTACTTTCTGCTACAAAGAAAACAGCTAGACTTCTCTAGACAAAATATTTCACTACAAGCTGAAAGGGTCAAAAAAGTAACAGATATTCAGCTCTATCAGACAACAAAAAGGTGACTAAAACAGTTGCACCAGTTGCAAAAGCAGTTGTACAAATTACAGAGATATGTAGTAAAACAGAAGTGCAGAAGACAATTGAAAATAAACACTTATCTTTTTCCAATATTACAACAGAGCAAAAGGCAGAGGTTTGATGTTTGTGATGTCTGGAGCTAATAAGGATGGGAGTGCCATAAAGTAATGAGGAGTGGAGTAAGTAGTGACAAGTGTAGTTTTAGTTGCGTTGGTGAGAACATTTTTGGCTTTGTAATGTATCCCTAGTTTTTGGTGAGTTTTCTTTATGTAATTTTGTATGCAGGACAAATTTAAGATTATCATCTAGTATTATCCCTAATAATTTGCTATGAGACATAATTTCAATGACTGTATTATTATGAAAGAGTATTTTAAATCTTATTTTTTTCATGACAGAGGGATTTGAGGAAAAAGTTATTTTCTTTTCTCTTATTTTGGGAAGGGGTCTTTAAGCATCTGTTGTGAGTTACAAAGCCATGTCTTAGTGGCTGTTAAAGCTTCCTGAGTGTATATATATATATATATATATATATATATATATATATATATATATATATATATATATATAGAGTTGTCAGATGTGCATATGAGTGCAGAGTCATCTGCATATTGTATTAGGGAGCCCTGTGGTGATTGGAGGTGTTAGTGAGAATGATTAAGAGAAAGAGATCAAGGATAGAGCCTTGTGGTACACCAGCTATTCAAGTAAACAAAAACAGATTCAGCTGCTGAATATCATCACTTTATTTCACCAGTCTGGTACCTCAGCCATTCACCTTCACAGGATTAAATTCAAAGTGCACATACATTCCATGTATACAAGTACAAACCCAAGTCGTCAATGAAATAATTATTAAATTAAGTATATCTGAATTAAAATATATACTTTACAACATTAAATATAATAACCTATTACAATATCAACTACAATATTTAAACATGCACTCCCTGATTAAGCCCTCCAGGGGAAAGTGTCTTGTAATTTAATATGAACTTAGTCTCCAATTCAGTTAGTTTACTAGAATAATCACCTCCCCTAGGCAAATATGGTTGTGCTAATGCACAGCAAAAGAAATATCCAGTTGAACCCTTGTGAACTTTAATATAGTGCTCTGTGAGTGGACTTTTTAAATTATGATTCCTAATATCATGTAGATTTTCCAGTATTCAAACCTTAACCTTACATTTGGTTTGAGTCACATACCAGGCAGGTGTTACACAATTGCACCCTATTATATAATTAATCACCTTGATTCACAATTAAACATACCATTCACCACATACTTTTACTATTAATTGTAGTGCTACTAAGAGTCTTTACTTTAGAACACATCTTGCAAAAAAAACACATGGGAACATCCCAAAGTATTTACTCACTACATTTTGTGGTTTGTATGTATAATTTAAAATACGCTTTAGATTATTACTCCTTTTAAAGAAAATGTAAAATGTAAGGGAAATAACTTGCCATTAACCCTATTATTACGAATTATATGCCTCAGTCCCCTAATAATACTGTCCCCAGTTTCAGAAAATCTAGTAAAAATATATTTTCATCATTTCTAAACATATCCAAATCACACATTTCATATACTCTATTATCATTACATGTTTTCATTTTCTTACCTTTCAATAGACATTTTTTGCCTTACATATTTGTTCAGTGGAGTAATCCTGTTCCTCATGTCTTTTTTCTGCCTTACATAATTCCTCTTCCCTTACCTCTGGATCAAATGTATTATCAAAAGTTCTCTTTAACCATCCATAAAGTAATGAATCCAATAAATGCTGTGGATGCATACTAAAAAATTATTAACAGCCGTCTTTTTTTTAATGGTTTAAATTTGACAGTCCTTCCATATAAAAAGTAACATCTAAAAATTAACACTTGCTCTGCTAAGTTCATATGAAAACTTAATCCATGGAGGTTATTATTCAGAGCCTCAAAAATGCAGTTGTGACTGGGAGATATGGAGAGAGGGTGGTGTTTCATTTTACTGATTGATACCTGTTGGATAGGCAGGGTTTGAACCACAGAAGGGTAGGCTGATATACAGCTAGAAAGGACATTTGAAGTAGAAGTTTGCTGTGATAAACTGTCTTGAAGGCTTTAGACAAGTCTAGAAATTATGAAGACACTGGTTTGTGATTACCTCTAGCTTTACTGACAGTATCTATAAAGGATAGAATTGCAATGTTAGTACTATGGGAGGGGCAGAAGCTGTGCTATGTGGTTAATAGGAGTTCTTTATGCATAAGATAGTTTAGTAATTGTTTCTGAATATATTTTGCAAGTATATTGGGGTGGGGCAATAAGATTGCTTTAGGTCTGATGTTAGTAATGTCTACTGAATTTCTACTTTTGTGTAGAGGAATGATGTGTGATTTTTTTTCATTGAGAAGAAACATGGGATTCCCCGATTGACCTGTTTCTAGGATATGAGACAGGATAGGCAATGCTATCAACTGCACTTTTAAGGTACTCACTTGGAAAGTCATCAACTGAATTAGAACATGGTTCGAGTTTGTGTAAGAGTAATTTTAAATAGGATATGGGCACAGGATTGAAGGTGAAACCCACCGGTTGATTATTTCAAAGGGAAATCAGTTTATAGGCAGTGCAAAGCAATTAACAAGAAAGCACAAAGTAGAGTGTGTTTTCTTTCATTTACTGAATGCAGACATCAGGAAGCCACAGCATATACAGTATAATTTATTGGTCAAGAAAAGGGCCAGTTTGGTAAGTGATCCTTAGAGTCCAATGACTCTTTATATGGGGGGAATATCACAGCCACTTTCCAGCACAGGACAGGTATATATTTGATTTGTTAAAGTTAATACACAGCAAGGCTCTTCGTGTTAAGATTGCTAACATTGCACAATAAGAAATCAAGATAATTAATTATGATAGTGTTACTGAATCAGTAGTGAAATGGTTAAAAGAGCCAGTTGAGAAGTGAATGAGCACCACATACTGTAGCCAAATTAGAGGTGAATTATCAAAGGCTTTCTAATATATGGAGTATGCTGATTACATTCTGCAAGTGGGAAAAATGCAGTGTTGTTCTGCATCTCTCTGACATCAAAGAGATGTATAACACGTTTTGATATGCATAGCTTTTATAGCTGTTATACTATAGTCTTCTGCTAGACATACACAGCGGTCATGATGGAAGAGCAATGGGAAATAGTTAACAGTTTTTAAAAGCTGTAAAACACCTTGCCATACAAAAAACTACAGACTGAAATGTTAACAGCTTTTAAAGTTGTTAGTTGGACCTGCATGCACTTAGCTTCTAGCCACTGTTTGTATGGCAGCCTTAAGTGTTTTATTGTCTTCATAGCTGTAAAACACTTCATGTTCCTACCCTTTTTTTTCCCATAAAATTATTACTACATCAGGTCAGCTAAAGCTATGTGTACTATAAAGAAATATGATAAGGCTTCTGCATATATAACTTATTTGTTATGAATTATTGGCACGGATGCCAAGATTCACCATGCAAACTTTACTCACAATGAGAGTTTCTTGATATCCATGTCTGAAACATGTAACAAGAAGATAATAATCAGTAAACAATTCCTAATTCTGTGTGTTATGGACAGCAGAATTAAAAAGACAAAATATATAAATTCATCCAAATAATTATTATAGCTGGATTTGGATGGTGCATGTGTGATGTCCCGATGAATATTCTGGAGAGTTTATCAAGAAACATGGTAAACTCTGAATATACCGTGACTTAGGCACTGGCACATTCATATCAGAAAAGAGAAACTGCTATGACTAAGACACAAAGTACTTCTTCTCAAAATTTGAAATGAAGAAAAATGGAGCACTTTGCATGGGAGCATCTATGGCATGTGGACTGGGGACACTTTGTAACACTTGAAAGTAAGAAATAATTTTCAGAGACAGCAGAATGGACCAGGATGTTTAACTGGAAGCAAAGGTGTACAATGTGTAACTAAAGTTGTTGAATCAAGGGCACATTTTTTTTCAAGGAGCCATACATCAAACCTAGCATTCTCATTTGTATAAACATTAAAAGCCTGTCAGATTTCACATAGTTAAATAGTTAACCCAATGTGGTGTTACTTTGTGGTTGCAAACATACAAAAAAAAAATAAGATTAGTGTCAACAAAGAAAACCATCAAGCAATGTCTGAAGTAAAAGCATACCACATTATCATTCAAGAATGTATTAAGACACAAAAGGCAAAATTCAACTGCTAAACTGCAAACAATGGATACTAGAAAGAGGGAGAAAAAAACAACATAAAAAGCAACAACTGAAGCAAACAAAGAAGGCAGTCTAGAATAAATGTAGGAACATCACAAACATTTATTCATACATCTCAGAATACATTTTGCACAAAAATTTACAATGATGCGTTGTCTCAAGCTGGGTAGAACAGTAAACGGCCAGTGACTGTAGACATGACTGCTGTACAAAAACAGGGAAAAAACTAGCCAGAAGGTGCACTACTGTTATCATTAAACAAGCAAACAAACAACAAATAGACTTCAAATCTATTGATACACTTACAAATGATCTAAGATGACTCTTCAGTCATAGTTGTTTGTAAGGACGGAAATTTAATACTGAATAAAGATAACTCTGAAACAATTTTTCAAAAAATGTACATGTTACAATAACAAAAGGAAAAGCAATCATGGTTGTTTGTAATTTTAAAGAATGCTATATGTTAGTTATTCCTGGATTGCATTTTGTTAAGTTCTACCTTATCTTTGTTTTCCTTGTGTTGTTTGTAAAAATGGTATTAAATATGTATATAATCGCTAAACAGTTAATGCTAATTTATTTATATTCAGTGAAAATGCCCTGTGTTTATATACTGTTTTGTTGGGGGCTAAATTTAATAAAAATATTTTTAAGAAAGTAATAATCCTGAAAGCTCTCTGTCCCCCAGATAGTTTCCATTGGCCGGGTTTACAACATGTGCATAACGAAACTCTATAAAAATGTAAACAATGTAAGGTCATCATTCAAAAGAAGTTAGTGGATTTCTGTGGATTTCTTATAGTTAACATGAGGTCTGAGTAGCCCTCTTTGATTCCTTGCTCTAAACTTCTTGCTCAAGTTAACAAGATGTTTTCATATGCTCTGCATAGTTGCAGATGTGAAACTTAGATAGTACACTGCTTGCTGACTGTGATTGGACTAGACGAAGAAAGGGACATCTCTAAAAAATAGAAAAACAGGGATTCTGGTAACTACTTAATGAAGTGGGGTAAAAGTCCTCGAAAATAGGCAGTTACATGCAGATCAGGCAATCAAATCAATATATGGGCGATGGAGAAGCTAGAGAATAGAATTAATCTAAATCAGATCATGGCAGAACTACAGAAAATGAATCCCACCATAACAAGTTATATGGAGAAGGTTACCAGCACTTTTTCAGAGATTGAACTACTGCTCTTTGCAAGTTATGAGCATCTAGCAGGGTGGATGCTAAGATGAGGGATGTAAACACAGTATGCTATCAGTGGAAGCAAGGCTAGAGCTAGTTGAAGCTAATCTATTGGATTTGGAGGACTGAGGGTGCTGTAAGAACCTCCATTTCCCTGCAAAGAGGGGTGGGCTCAAACTGTGCTGAGTTCATGAAAAAACAGCTGACTGTATGGTCTGGGTAATAGCAGGAAGAAATTCATATAGAACACACTTTTCAGCTGTTTGTTCTATAGCAGTTCTGATTCAGGATGCCCAGACCTACCCTTGTTCAGTCTGAGACATACACCCTGATAAGGTGCCCTTGACTGTGTAGACTTTTGGTACAATTATTCAAACTGGAGACTCATATCCTAAGTGATCATGATTATTTGACTGACATGAGAACCAAGAGATGTGCCTTTCAACTGGCAATTAAGCTATGCAGGCAGTTTCAATGGTGGTATAGATTACGTTATCCCACTCAACAGGAGGATCAATCAATTTTATTAGACTAAAGGGAGCTTTGAAGTACTATTCCTAGAGAAGGGTGTGGGGGACTGCAGAGAGGCTCTGGACCTGCTCTCTCATTTTAGGAAGCGGAGGACAGATAGACAGTGCCTACTAGATCAAACTTGCTACACATGTGTTCTACTAACTGTGATGTCCTTTGCTACTTTATCACCAAGCTTAACATTGAACAGCATTTGCATGGCTGGGTGGATATTATTAAATCAGTCTGCTAGCATCTCTATTTGGTCTCCTTAAAAAAAAAAACAAACAAAAAAAAAACTGCCACTGAGGATGCACAAGCCAGTGCATTTCTTTGGGCCAGTCCCAAACCAGGATAAATGGAGAGGGTTATGTCAGGAAGGGCATCCGGTGTAAAACTTTTGCCAAATGACATATGTAGTGAACAATACAGATTTCCATACCAAATCAGTCGAGGCCCAGGTTAACAACAAACCACCACCAGTACTGTTAGCCAACAGGGTGTTGGTGGAAATTGGGCTACTGTTGGCCAATGGAGTAGGAAAACAAGAAGGGGAAGGCATACCCAAAGACAGGAAGAGAGGAGGAAGGCTAGGAGTATGGTTGTGAGGGTAGGAACTTTGATGTTTGGCAATATGACTAGTATAGAGAGAGAGCTAGCTGATATGATGGAGAGAAGGAAGGCTGATATATCATGCATGCAAGAGACCAGATGGAAGGGGAGTAGGACCAGGTGTATCAGAGGTGGGTTGAAATTGTTCTACCATGTGTGGATGGGACGAGAAATGGAGTAGGGGTTATCCTGAAGGAACAGTATGTCAAGAGTGTTTTGGAGGTGAAAAGACTGTCAAACAGAGTGATGTTTATAAAGCTGGGAATTGTTGGTGTGATGATGAATGTTGTTAGTGCATATGCTGCACAAGCTGAGTGTGTGATGGAGCGGAAAAAAAAAAGTTTAGAGTGAGTTGGATGAAGTGGTGGTGAGTGTACCCAAGGGTGAGAGACTGCTGATTGGAACGGATTTCAATTGGCATGTTGGTGAATGGAACAGAGGGGATGAGAAAGTGATGGGTAGGTATGGTGTTAAGGAGAGGAATGCAGAAGGTCAGATGGTAGTGGATTTTGCAAAAAAATGGACATGGCTGTGGTGAATACGTATTTTAAGAAGAGGGAGGAGCATAGGGTGATATATAAGAGTGGATGAAGATGCACACAGGTGAATTATATTCTATGCAGGAGGGCCAGTCTGAAGGAGATTGGACACTGTAAAGTGGTGACAGGGGAAAGTGTTGTTAGGCAGCAAAGGATGATGGTCTGTAGGATGACGTTGGTGATCAAGAACAGGAGGAGGAGGAGAGTGAGGGCAGTCACAAGGATCAAATGGTGGAAGTTGAAAAAGAATGATTGTGAGGTGGAGTTCAGGGAAGATTTAAGACAGGCACTGGGTGGCAGTGAAGAGTTACAGAAAAGTTGGGTAACTACAGCAGAGCTGGTAAGGGAGACAGGTAGAAAGGTGCTTGATGTGACATCCAGACAGAGGAAGGAGGACAAGGAGACCTGGTGGTGGAATGAGGAAGTACAGAGAGTATACAGAAAAAGAGGTTGGTGAAGAAGTGGGATTGTCAAACAGATGAAGAAAGTAGACAGGAGTATAAGAATATGAGGCATATGAAAGAGGTAGCAAAGGCTAAGGATAAGGCATGTTGAGAGTTGTATAAAAGGTTGGAGACTAAGGAGGGAGAAAAGGACCTGTACTGATTGGCTAGACAGAGGGACTGAGCTGGGAAAGGTGTGCAGCAGTTAAGGGTGATAAAGGATAATGAGGGAAACGTACTCACAAGTGAGGAGAGTGTGTTGAGCAGATAGAGGGAGTACTTTGAGGGGCTGATGAATTAAGAGAATGAGAGAGAGAGAAGGTTGGATGATGTAGGGATAGTGAATCAGGAAATACGATGGATTAGCAAGGAGGAAGTAAGAACAGCTATGATGAGGATGAAGAATGTAAAGGCTGTTGGTCCAGATGACATACCTGTGGAAGCATGGAGTTGTTTTGGAGAGATGGCAGTGGAGTTTTTAACCAGATTTTTTAATGAACTCTTGAAAAGTAAGAGGATGCCTGAGGAGTGGAGAAGAAGTGTTTTGGTACCGATTTTTAAGATTAAGAATGATGTGCAGAGCTGTAGTAACTACAGAGGGATAAAACTGATCAATCACAGCAGGAAGCTATAGGAAAGAGTAATGGAAGCTAGGTTAAGAAGGGAGCTGATGATTTGTGAGTAGCAGTATGGTTTCATGCCAGGAAGGAGCACTACAGATGCAACATTTTCACTGAGGATGTTGATGGAGAAGTATAGAGAGGGTCAGAAGGAGTTGAATTGTGTCTTTGTGGACTTGGAGAAAGAATATAACAGGGTGCCTAGAGAGGAGTTGTGGTATTGTATGAGGAAGTCAGGCATGGCAGAGATGTATACAAGAGTGGTACAGGATATGTATGAGAGTAGGGTGACACTGGTGAGGTCTGTGGTAGGAGTGACGGATGCATTTAAGGTGGTGGTGGGATTACATCAAGGATCAGCTCTGAACCCTTTCTTATTTGCAATGGTGCTGGACAGGTTGACAGACGAGATCAGACAGGAGTCCCCATGGACTATGATATTTGCAGATGACATTTTGATCTGCAGTGAGAGTAGGCAACAGGTTGAGGAGACCCTGGAGAGGTGGAAATATGCTATACAGAAGAGAAAAATGAAGGTCAGCAGGACTATGACAGAATATGTGTGTGTGAATGAGAGGGAAGATATAGCAATGGTGAGGATGCAGGGAATGGAGTTGGTGAAAGTGGATGAGTTTAAATACTTGGGATCAACAGTTCAGAGTAATGGTGAGTGTGGAAGAGAAGTGAAGAGCAAGAATAGAAAGGGTGGGGTGGGTGAAGAATAGTGTCAGGAGTGATATGTGACAGAAGGGTACCAGTAAGAGTGAAAGGGAAGGTCTACTAGAGGGTAGTGAGACCAGCTATGTTATATGGGTTGGAGATGTTGGCATTGATGAAAAAACAGAAGTCAGAGATGGAGGTGGCAGAGTTAAATATTTTAGGATTTGCACTTGGTGTGACGAGGATGGACAGGATTAGGAATCAGTATATCAGAGGGTCAGCTCAGGTTGAGTGGTTTGGAGACAAAGACAGAGAAACAAGATTGCATTGGTTTGGACATGTGCTGCGGAGGGGATGCTGAGTATATTGGGAAAAGGATGCTAAAGATGGAGCTGCTAGGTAAGAGGAAAAGAGGAAGGCCTCAGATAAGGTTTATGGATGAGGTGAGAGAGGACATGCAGGTGGTTGGTGTGATATAGCAAGGGCAGAGAATAGGAAGAAATGGAAACAGATGATCCACTGTGGTGACCCTAACGGGAACAGCCAAAAGAAGAAGAAGACTCAGTTGCCTTAAAAAGACGTATTCATTTTCTCTTTCATTTAAATGCTGCCTGTTGTACAGCTGCTGCACATATTGCCTATGGAATCTTTAAACTTGTTTCCTTTTTTTATTTTTAACTATTACATTTGATGGGATTCCCATGTGGCTGCTAATGACATTTCTATACAGGTCTCTTTAAGCAGATGCATGTAATTATGTACACCAATAGGAGCAAGTTAGACGTTTTGCATTCACTCATATGAGCACTGGAGGTGTTTGATTTTGCTAGCCTTAGTCGTCATGCAATCTGCTACATCGATATGGTTAATCCTATGGTTGGGGATTCTAAACTTTGCTATTAGATCATATGCTTTTTTAAATTTGTTTAAATTTTGGCATTGTGTAAGGTATATATGTTATAGTCCCTCTCCAATAGTGGTGGATTTACATTGCAATTGTCTCTACAGGTCTGAGAACTGATGATTTTGCAAGGACAATCAGCCTCACCTGTGAGTATGTTTTCAATATGCTGTTAGTTCTGTCTTTATACCTAAGGAGGTAATGTTAACTTTAGTGTGGTTTGTACATTAGTATTAGACATTCAAAGGAAAATATTCTAACATAAGAATGGTAAATGTTTTTTTTCCATGTGGGCCAGTAAAATATGTCTCATGTGGAATTGTTTTTTAGGTGTTTATTCTCATCCACAGTCTGTTCACTTGTGCATTCTCATCCTCCATTATAGCTTAATAGAGGCATTTTGCCTTCAGTTTCTATAGTCCAGGCCAACATATGGTTACTTGGTTATATGTGTTAAACTGATGCTGCTCTTTTGGGTTATTTGCACTTGTTAACCATTTAAAGGGAAGAGAAAGCCTTGGAAAATATCACAAATAAGCAAAAAAGTCCAAACCGGAATGGTCCAAGCAAAGGAGGATTTATTTAAACACACAATAACATGTAAAACCAGCACATAAACGCTACAAGTCACTGCGTTTTCATAACTACTTCATCAGATGTGAAGCCCAGTAAATGCTAAAACTAGAAAATATATAGCCCTATCTGTTAAACCAATTAATTTTTTTTTTGTTTTTGCTTATTTGCACTTGATCGTTGTTGTTGCTTTATCATTTGGTATGCAGTTCTTCTGGGATAATGGTACACATTTTGAAAGGATGTTGACCTATATTGAGAGTACATAGTATGATTTGTACTGAACTAAATCCAGTAAGGGGTTTAGGTGTGTACATTCAATAGCTTAATAGTAGGGCCACATAACTGAAACTTAAGTGTACAAAATGTAATAATTTTTCCAAGTAATTAGCTTAATGTGTTACATTTGTCATGAAATTTTTAATGGATTTGCCAATCTAGAGAAAAGAATCAGAATTTGTGCCTCATTGAAGCACTAGAGTCCCCTGGACTGAAGACAATCAGAAGCTGGTCAGATCTGGGTACTCCTTGTATGCATCTGCATCTTACTCAGGAGGTAGGCCTCTTACTGAGAAGTGTAGTCCCTACTACATTATAGCTCTCCTGACAGATAAAGAGGCTATATATGTTGTTATTAAAGGCTTCCTGGAAGGATTCTGTCCATCCATTTTTATTATATAACTTCTTTCAAACACTAATCAGGATGATGTTAGGAGGGATTGGGTGGTATTTCAGGAAGGACTGGTCATTTGGGCGGGTGGGGATTAGAACACAGTATTTTTATTAACTGAGGTCTATTCTGGTCATTGAGCCTATATAATTTTGGGCCTTAGCAGATATATTAAAAGATAGCTTGATTCCATTGGACTAGAGGAATTGCATCTTTTTACCTAACTCCACACATAATTCTCTTCATTGCCTAGAATTGATAAAATAGTGGTTATGAAATAACATCATCATATAACTTGCTCTGAATACTCCTGTATAATGGTCTCTTGTCACTTTCCTTCAGTGATGTAATTCCAATTGGATCAGTAAAAATACAATAGATTTTTGAGTGTAACTTTATACTTCCCCAGATGGGAGTATTTTTACAGAGAAGTTGATGTGGCTCTTTAGGGAAATGGACATCAGCCTTTTCTTAGAAGTGAGATACCCCTACTCAGGATGGAGGGTATCTGAGGGAGAACTTACATAGACTGTGGTCAGACTTTGGTACAGACTGTTAATCAGCGATTAAGTCTGAAAATGATAGATAAAAGAAGGAATTTATAATGGTGTAAATGGACATAACTAGAAGGGTCTTAAGTGCTGAGTGCAGAGTCACTAAACTAATGGGTTTGATAGTGAATTCTCTAGATTATAAATTTTATCAGATGAAAAAAGCTTTGAACATATATTTTTTTAAATTCCTCTATGAACTTAAAGCATCTGGCATTGAGACTTGGGTACCAAACTGCTGATAAGATTCTGGGTAAACTAGGAAATTCACATGCAGGGAAACATATTAGGCCTCTCAGAAAGATACTTGAGGAATTTGTCTCTTAATATAATAGGCTGCACTCTGAAGAGATGGTTGTCAGAGCATGTTTTGATTTTGAGGATGAACTGGAGTCATTGTTTATCAGACCAGCCAAGGCAAGACCGTGGACCCTGATGTTATTCCCTTGAAAGTATATTATGTGGGAAACATTACTCTCCTGCTCCTACTAAAATGATTTAATTAGATACTTGATCACAGGCTGATGCCTAGCCCTTGGAAGCAAGCAGTTATTTACATGATATAAAACCTGGTAGAGACCCTTTACAGGTTCCCTCTTGTCCCCCATCTCAGCATTAAACCACAAGTATAAAACTTTTGCCCCTGTTTTTATAATAACGATTTATAATCTTCTGCCTAACCTAATGCAACTGAACCAAAAGGGATTCATACAAAACAGATCCACTTTTGATAACCTAATTGCAATCTAATATAGGTGAATTGTTGATAAAGGAGGATATTGCCAGGAACAGGCAGTGGGTTTTGGTCAGCTGTGATGCTGAAAAAGCTTTTGACAGACTGAAATAGTCTTTTATGTCTAAAGTTTTGGATAGTTAAAATCTTTCACCAACAACCTATTGCACATTTTGAAATCTGTATACAGGTGTGGGGGCAAGAAGTAACGTGAGGTCCCACCTCTCCTTGCATTCAGAATTCACAGGAGAGCTTGATAGGGTTGTCCCTTCTCCCCTTTATTATTTGTGTTATATGTAGACCCCTTGGAATTTAAATTGCAGCAATAGCAATTTGGTAGATATGGATTGGGACACCTCATTAGGAAGGTTAAATTAGACACTGGTAATTTAATGTTGTTTCTTGCTAATCATGGAAGGGCTTTGGGATTTGTCTTTAATGATCTAGATCTCTTTGAACAGACAGCTGAGTAAATAATTAACAGATATAAAACTAGGTCCATCTGCATTAGTTATTCCCCTAATTCATAGTTCATAGAAGAGTTTCCGTTAATGTTTGACACAAGTAGCTTGGCATAGCTTGTGATAGAATTGGCTGCCCCTTTGCTGGTAAAAGTTGAATTAACATTCAGGAAAATCTTAAAAAGGCAAAAGATTTCATCAAAGAATGAGAAGCAGTTTGTCTAGACATTTTGTAGAGCATTCAAACTGCAAACTGGCATATTCACTGATCAGTTATATTTTATGAGCAGGGACTGTCAATACTGATGCTGGCAAGCTGCCTTAAAAATGATGCAGTTAGTCCAAAAATGTATTCATGCTGGTTCTAAGCTGCCAAAAGCTTTGGAAATTCTTACCCTACAGGGAAATCGGGTGGGGGGGTTGGGTCTCCCACATTCCAACATGCTTCTGAGAGAGGATAGCCTCAAACTATTTCAGTGGTTAGCATTAACATATTTTATTTAAAGTATATAGGAGATAGTATCAGGGACAACAAACAGCTGGGACCATTCTAACAGTCCTGGCCTCATGACTCCCTCATTAATAGTTGAACAGGATAAGTACACACTGTTTCTTTGTAATTCTCTCAGTTGGCTACTGACTCCCTTTGATGATGCCAGACTTTGGGGACTAAAGAACAGTTAGATAATTACTGGCTTGGAAACCTTACCTTTTGGGAAAAAAATATTGCGTGAGAATAAGATTATGGAACTTACTGAATTTCAGAATACATTCAATGTTCAATGTTGGGGCAGATTGATTGTTAGTATATGAACTTTTTGCTCAGAGGCAGGAAAATTGAAACTGGTAACTATTCAAGCACAGAACCATCCACAGCAGATCCAATGGATACTGGATGGTGGATATGATAAAACTCCTAGGGAAGATATACTTAGTTACATATATGACATTGTAGTGGACATGAAAGAAGATGACATGTATAAGAATCAGCTGTCTTGTGAAAGATAGTTGGGCATATCTATTACTCATCACTCTTTGTTGTGGACCCAGAGATATGCCACAAAGTCACACAGATTTAAATTCTTCAGATGGCAATACCTGTTCAAATTCTTTTGTTCACCACCTAGGTTGCACAAAATGAACCTTGAAGTTAATAATTTTTTGGAGGTGTGGAAAACATGCCTTAGAGGACTGATTACATATTTTTGAGAGCGTTCCTCATTCGGTGAGTTTAAAAGGCATCTGCAAGAATTGTGTAATGCATTAGTCTCAGAGCCATTGAGACCCAGCTACTGTTTGTAATTAGGCTAGGTACTGAATCAAGACATACTGAAAGGGAAACTAAAATCATAAGATCACTGATGTTAGTAGCTAAGAAAAGTTGCAATAGTGGTGGAAAACTGACCAGTCTCCTAGATTTCCAGTCAGCAAATTGATGAACTATATTAGAAGTCTTGAACTAGCGGTATCTGTTAACCACATTAAGCAGGCCATACTTCTAAGTGAGAAAAGTTAGTTGTCTGGTATTGTAATTAAACAGTACTTTTTATTGATCTCAGCTGTATTAAACGTAACAATCTACCTGACTGGCAAAGTGCATATCTTGCTCTCACGATACAGCGACTATCAGGTTGTTCTGTTACCTGTCCCTATTCTTTTAGTTACTGTATAATGCTGAATGGTCTCAGATTTAGAAATAGAATGTTGTTTTAAGAGATTATCTACTATGTAGTTAAAATGTTTGTATGTTTTTAAATATTTTTTAAAAAGAACATGATTGTTGTGAATATTCTATTAACAGAAAATACACTGATTGTGAAAAATCCATAATGGTTATTTATCAAAAAAAAAAAGTTAGTGAAGGTGGTAGTATCTCTTTAACTTCTAGAAGTTCCCTAGTTTGCATAAATTGAGTGGTTTTGTGGTTGTAAATCTATTATATTCTTGTAATATTCATGTATACATGCCTGATAGAGATGTGGTTCACAAATAGTAGGTCACGGCTCACTGGTGTGTTACAAATTAACTGCAAGTGGATCACACTCACAGAAACAGATACACTTAAGTCTGTACCCAGCATTGTTAGCTGTAGTTACAGCCTGTATTTGACTGCAAAGAACTATAGATTAGCAGGTGTGCATCCCGTTATGGAACAATGGCCTACTTTAGTGAAACACAAACAAAACTGCTCTGAGAGACAACTACTCAGTTTAGGCGGTAAGATACATTTCGGTTTGCCTTGTGTTGTTATAATTTACTTGAATTAAACAGATGACATATGAAGGTTAAAGAAACTACAGGCTAAATATGATTATGGAGCCACTTGTTTGGAGCAGAGAATGGATATTGGTGAGAGAAGCAGGACATGTTCAGAAGAGCTAGAACTTAGTCACTCCTCAGTATTGTACTTTAAGTCAGATGTGTACAGTGGTGGAGGTGACTTCATTACCCATTTTCAGGAAAAAAGGTAATGTGTGTGTTTTAACCCCAGTGTTAAACCAGTATAATTTGAGTCTGGAAGGTGATTGCAAGATCTCAGTCACACTTGTGTTGTGAATTGAAATGCAAACAGGAAATTAATTTGTTATGCAAAACTACATTTTTGTCAGAATTGTGTGCTCCGTTAAAAACAGAAACATAAAAACATTAATGTCCTTTAATTTTGAGTTTCTAAAATCATTGTAGCATCAGCTCTTTGGAAATACATATGTTACTATGAGTGGTTCACTGTAGCTGAATTAGGGGATGATAATTCTTAAAGGCTGGAGCTGCCTTGTCAAGTGTTTCCAAGTGGTGTTTGCTCATGTGCCTGGATACTCCTACATGAAAAACTACTGATTTTCTTTTGTCTTATTGTTAGGGAGAGCTGTATGTGCCACTGTAACTATAGGTACTGATAAACAGAGAGATACTCAGTGATACAGAGAAATTGAGAGAGACCAAATCATAATGCTCTACAAAAACATTTTTGACATTGATGTGAATAACTTTCCCATTTCTCCCTTACACAAGAACTCTTTTTTGTTGTTGTTGTTATTGTTTTCAAGTTTTGAATATTAGTCCTAAAACAGAGGTAAATCTGTTTCCTTATAATTTGTGCATCCAGATACCTGTGCTTTTCGATGTGCCCGTTGTTCCCCAGTGAACTTTCTACCCCATCATGTTCCTTATTCTGACATCTTTGCCAGCCAAACTAATAATATTACCTTAATTTGGTCCTGAAGCTGTTCACATTTCCTGACTACTCCAGAGTGTGTTTATATCCTCTGTTTTTGCTAGCAGACTTTTCAGAGTTCCTATCTCCCATATTTGAAAAAAAAAACATCTTCAACCATCAGAAATATGCTTGTATTTGTCTCCATTCATATCCATATAGCTGCTAGCTAGAGTTAATATTCAGGTTGAATTGAATCTCACAAGTTATCCTGGAAGCTCTCATTGCTATTATGTATAATTTCCTACATCTACAGTTATTCTGATGTTCATTTCTATGTTTGCACTGTTTGATGGAGCTTTTCTTCCTGTGACTCTGCTAGAAATAAAACTTTCCACCTGAACATTTCTGGTTAGCAGTTAAGTTAGTGGTATTACACTGGGTGGGTCATACGAGCATTTTCAAGTTCTTAAGTGGGTCATGGTACAAAATATATTTAGTACAATCAGTAAGCATTTTCAGCCTTGTAGCTAGACTTCTTATTCAGTTTCAAAGTTTTTGGACACATTTGTTATATATAATTAAAATGATAGAACTCAGTACAGCCCCTCTTCATTCTGTACTTGCTTTATTTGTTCCACACATTAGCATGTATAATAGACATCTGTTTAATTAATGTGGTTTCAAAACAAAGCCTCAGGGGCACTTTGCCAATAATATAATGCAAAATAACATTTCATAGGTTCATAGGTTCATAGGTTCATACTAGGCTATCTGCCCAAGGGCATTTTAGCCTAGCCTAGTAGTTATGTGGCTTTCGCCACCCTTTAGTTTGAATAAAACTATGCCTATCATTTTGCTGTGCTGTGTCAAGCAGTGACGCTGAAGTAAAAGTAATCCTATATCTGCAATCTCCCCATCCATTGGTTAAGATTTGATTTGAAAGAGACCAGAGAGGTGCTCTGCCTCACATGTACCGGGATTTTGTTCCACAGCATAGGGTGCTGCAAACTCTTCATCGGAACAGAAAGCAAAATAACACTCAAAACTTTTTCTTTTCAATCATCAACTTTATTGGATCTACATAATACACAAAATTCTTGCATAACATTAACACCTCTTATTATCTCAGTAGCTCACACAGATGCTAATGGATATAACTTAGAATACACAGATTTGGTCGTATGCGATACCTGTTTAGGTTTAGTTCCAAAACAACTTCAGCAGCCTCCTCCTGGCCAAATTCTCTGCAGAATATCTTTAGACTGTCTTGAGCTGCTCCAGGTTGTCGCTTCTTCTTTTACACATGTCACTTCCCAGAATCACTGCTCCAGGCACAAAACTCCTTCTGCAGTGATAGACCAGCTTCCTGGATTTCCATGGATAATAGCCTTATGTTTTCATGCATTAAACTCTCAAATGATTGCTACAAAAATTGCATAAAGGAACATCTCTATTTAATGCAAAGACATACATATCTTCTTAAAGAGCAGCATCACATTTTGAGCATTATTATTTACAATGTATCACTATTTACAATATTATTTACAATGTATCACTATTTACAATATTATTTACAATGTATCACTATTTACAATATTATTTACAATGACTCATTTGTGACACATACTGTAATGAGACAAAAAGCACTGTGGTAAACAGTCTTTGGTATAATTATGTATAAATACATATATGTTTGCACTGGCCTAGATCATGACTAAAATGTTTTCAGACAGTTCCTCTTGTTTGCTTATTAAATATAAAGGTTAAATTAAAGCAATCTCAACAGCACAGAAACAAAGCACCTGTTTATGTTGCTGGCACTTCAAACTCATGAACAAAACTATGGTGTTGGAATGGACAGCAAAGAGGTATAAGGTGATTTGGCCATTTTCCTGCTGTCCTATCACAGCAGTAGGGTATGAAATTTCAACTTGCTTACACAACTCCTAGCAAACATTAAGGGCAACAGCAAACACAGTTGTATCTCACTGGCAGGAAAGGACAAATGTCCTAATGCCATTGAATGTTGTTTCCTGTAATACAGAATTTGAAAAAAAGTTTTGAAGCTGATGGTTATTAGGCCTACATGCTCATACCTCATATGAGACTTTACTCCCTGTTCCTAAATTTGAATAACTGCTAAGCTTTATTTGCTGAGGTGGTCAGATGTCCCACCTGATGAATGATCATGTACAGGAAAAGGAGCAATTGAGGTCCTGAGTGACAGTAGTATGCACTGGGGAATTTGGCCCCAGATGGTTATAACAATAGAATGTGGAAAAGGGACTGAAAAATCCTCACCAGGGATTCAGGAATCTGTTTTCTTCTGTGCAGGAACAGTGTAGGAGCTCCTGCATGGTAAATGGCTGCCAAGCGATTAAGGATAGTGACGTTTTCACGTGCACGAGTGGCCATACACTGTTCCAGCACGGAAAACTGTGCAGCATGCAAATCACCTAATTTGCTGATGAAAACCATGCAAATTAGGTGATTTAGCGATTCATCAAGCTGCCAGGTCTCTGTGCTAGAACAGTGTCAGTGCAGAAATGTATTTGGAAAATAACTGAGTACATTTCTGCAAATGACAAAACGGAGGCATGACAGCTCATGAAAAAGCATGTATTATGTACATTAGGCATGCCAATGGCAAAATATAAGGTCATTGCCATTAAACATTGATTAATTATTATGAAAATTAAACTTTTTTTTTTGGTTGATCTTGGCCATTTAAACATAGGGCAGTGGCACTTAAACAGGATTGTGCCGAAAATAAATAAAAAATGTGAAAACTCAATTTTAAGTTAATTCTGCATTTTGCCATTATAGTCAATGGCATGCAGAATGTAAACTCTACCAGGAAGCACTGGTTGTCAAGGGAAAAGGGTCCGTTTTAGTGTAGTAACTAATGGCCTACACACTGGAGTATGCAAATGAGAGGAATCGCATATTTCGTCAAAGTGTCAGCTTATACCTAAACATGGGGGTGCAGCAATACAGCAGTGCAAGTCTAAGAGTTGAATGACTTCATAAGGGGGTGTATCATGCCTGCTGTAAGCTCATTAGAGCTCTGTTTGCCGTTAGCTAAGCACAGCTAAGGAAGAGGGTGTGTCATATTTGCCTGAGCTCTGTGTACATAGCCTAAACGGGTTTATGTGCCATGCACCAGGTTTTAAACATAAAAAAAAAAAAAAGTGGAAATGGCAGCACTCTTTACATTTCAGCAATGGGTATACGTGGTGTGCCTCAGGGCCTAAATAGGGAGGAACTGGGAAGGGGAAACAGCAATAGGAAGGCAATCAAGGAGAACTAGCATAGCTGGTAGGTGGAATGTGTCAGAATCAGCCAATTACACATGCAGCAGCCCAACACACTAATATAAACTATGCAAACACCCTACAGACTGTTTTTTCCCACAAACTCTACACCACTGGTGTATACAGAAGGGGGATTTTTAACTGGCAAAACTAACTAAAAATGTTAGAGGCTGTTGCCTACATGAGCTGGAGATTGTGGAGCGCTGTAGGGTGGACAAGACATTCTACAGCAAATCATTGAGCTGTGCCAGCCAGACCTCAGACACTGAACTAACAGAGGGGAACCCATCACAATTGATACCAAGGTATGTGTAGGCTTAAGAATACTAGCCACAGGTACCTTCCAAAGACCAACTGGGGATGTCATGGGAGTCTCACATGCATCAGCATCCAGGGTACTCCACCAGTTCCTGGATGACATGACACCACATGCCAATGAGCACATATATTTCCCCACCATCCATGAGGAGTTGACCAGAAGTATGCATCTCTTCCACCATGTAGCAAAATACCCTGAGGTAATTGGTGCTATAGACTGCACACACATCCACATCAAAGCACCACCCAGCAAGCAGGGTAGGGTCTACATAAACCGCAAGGGCTTCCCCTCCATCAACTGCCAGGTCATGTGCAATGCCCAGGGCATTGTCATGAACATGTGTGCTGGCAGCCCTGGAAGCTATCATGACTCTAACATCTGGCATTGCTCACAGCAGTATAAGGGGTTTGCCATGGGGGACATCCACTAGTGGGGGATACTGGCTATTCACTGGAGTCATGGCTGATGACACCCATCAAAAATGCACACACACTTGAAAAAGAACACCATAATGAGGCACACACACAAACCGGGATCATTGTAGAGCATGTGTTTGGGATGCTCAAGTCATGGTTCTGCTGCCTTGACATATCTGGTGGAGTCTTGCAGTACTCTCCAGATACATGTACACAAATGTTCATAGTATGTGCCATGCTACACAATATGATCCTGCGGAAACAGTTGCAGCAGGAATAGCACAGAGCAGGGCCACAAAGCCCCCCATCATTGCCAAGGCCAGCACAGGCACAGATGGACTCAGAGGAGGAACATCCTGAGTCTTACCCTGTAGGCAGAAGGAGGCATCCACAGTGTGCCCATGCCTTGACAAAGAGGCAATGCATAGCACATAAACTGACACTGTAGGGACCCAGGGATTGATACCTCTCTCCAACTCGCACATACAGTAAAAGAGATGCCAAACATGACACTACTTGTGCTTAGCATGTATAGGGAGTGCACTACGTGCATCCAACATAGTCACCCCTCCAGCACCATCCTTAATACCAGCCCAGCGACAAGGTAAGTCACCCTTCCTATCAATTACTGAATGGAGTAGTATGCTCTGATAGTTGTATGTATGATATGGATGCAAGCATGCAAGGGAATTGGGTGGCTGAATGAGATAGCAGAAGACAGCTGACAGCTATATGGGACAGCAGGAAATCCATAACAAATACTGGTGTCAACATACTAGGCAGTACTACACAAGATGACAACTCCCACCGCAGTACATGTGATGGCCCAAATAACTGTGGGTGTCGATAGGTCACACACATGGATGTCAATGAGGGTCACATACCCACCACCAGCCTCACCCAGCAGGAAAGGGGTAGATGACCATAAAGAAAGGTCGTGCTAAGGCCAACAAATGATGGCAATGGTGAACAGCCCCCCACCAGACCTACACAGACATACTAAAACAGGTCTGGAAGTTGCATTTTAGTTCTGAAGGGTAAGAAGTTTGAAACTGAATTTTTTGCCATTAAGATCTAACTGTGTGCTCTACTGATATGCCAATTTCTGCATGATAGGTCACAATACAATATGAAATGGAAGTCAGCAGAGTAACCAAAATACTAGTACAGTCATTGCAAATGTTTAAAGTCTTCAGGTGTGCACCCCCCCCCCCCCCCACAATCCCATGTAGAAATGCAATAACATGTAAGTTTGAGGAGTAAAATCACTGGAGCATATATTGCCAGAGCTGTCCCAATCCACATTATTGCAGGTGTACAATATGCAGGGGTCAGTGTGATAAGTTAGTTTTGTGTTTAATATTGCCTGGAAGTGGTCAGCATGTGGGCCTGGATCGTTGGGTCTCAGTGGCCTAGGTACAGTACAGTGGTCAACATGGCCATGTTCCAACAACTGCAGTGTCAACCACAATGCTTCTCAGCTACACCCATGTCAGCAGTTGTACATACTCACTGCCCAGATGTCAGTATCTTCCACCACCGGAAAGCTGGGGCCCATACATAGAAGCAGTACACATGTGGAAGTAACCTACACAGAGTGCATATACAATAATTGTCAACTGCACACAAGTTTGGAATTATACATAGAGGTTAGCATCACATTAGTTGTCCCTCTTGTATGGAATACTGGTAGTCTGGCCAATCACTGGCAGACTACAAAAGGCACAGTTATAAAGTAATGGCAGGCTGCCCATGTCCACACAAAAGCCAGCATAAGGGGAATGTCCTAGGTATATTTGTGAGTCAGGTGCAAGTAGCTTCCATATCACACATGCACCCGACTCACTCCACCATCAGCCACAGGTTTATCACAGGTCATATCCTTAATTTAGGAAATGAGTACAGCATGACCCCATCTCAGTATGGAAATACATAAATGATGCTGCATGCTGAATAGGTGTCCCATCTAGGTGTGTCCCTAGCTGTAAGCAGTAACCTGACCACATCCAGACTTGTGGATCAGTATGAACAGGAAGAACTGACAAGAACGCCTCAACCACTCACCACTGTCACCCCAGGGTAATCCACTGGCTTGCAGCCTGGGAACATATGACTGACTGAATGTACTGGCCTGCTACAGATGGCCTTCAGCACTCTCAAATGGCCTACAGTCCTTTGGCAAAGGCCCATGCCTCACCCATAGGGCCAATGTATGGAATGTCAGGGATTCCTATATAACAACCTAACACAGTAAACAGAAAACAAATACAAGGCCATGTTGACAGGTGCCAGTAGCATGCCTCCCCATGTCCTACTGCAAGAACTGTGGACCAGGCCATAAATACTACTGTGATAAAGGCCCGACTATAGGGATACCTCTGAGATATTGCTTTCATAATGCTAGGAAGAGGAGAGAATACCGAGGGGGGTGTAGAAGCATGAACGTCATGAAGTGTGTGAAGTCTGAAACTCTGTCTGCCCATACTACCTCATGACTGCAAACCCATGAATGAATAGCCACAAAACTGCTTGCAAACCACAATGTGAAGGTAAACTGACCAGATATATGAGTCCTGCCTCTGGATAACCTGGATGTATCTGTACAGCTGAGCAGTATGGCTCCAGCAGGATATGGTCATTCCATTAAGTTGAGAAAAGCACAAGAAGAGGATTCCCCAGTCAGCATACTAACAAAGTGCTGGACCATTTACACAGAACCAGGAGTCTATTGTCTGTAACTACCCCTTCACAATGGCAGGAGTGTAGCAGAATGTGTAGTCTATATACCTCAGAATATTGGTCTCAGCTTCAATCATCTTGTATTTCCCTAGTAAAAAATAACTGTGAGCAAAGAATGACAACTGTCAGTAGTTGATGGCATGATACATCACAGTGTAAAACAGTACATATGTCAGAAAATCTATGTTATAACCAACCATGTTACACAAACAGCATAGACAGCAATAGTTACAGTATCCCCTGTATGACGCTCATTGTGTCTCCATATTGGCAACCTATCTACAGATATTCTGCAGAAACAGGCTGCTAGGTGTAACTGTAGCACACAAAACCCTGAACTGGCGTCCAACCCTCCCTGGAATGGATGCACACACTCAATATAGAAGGTCATACTGGCATGCTCCTACACTTTGTGAAATGAAGCCCATGTCTGACAATACAGTAGACTACAGATATCCATTATTCGCAGATGTCTGTGCAGACATATCAAATTGTACACCATTGATACTTCACACGCACACACATTGGATGGGAATACTCACACATATCTAAGGCCAACATGATATAATACGTCAAACATACACAAACAGAGACGTGGGGAAGAGAGAGACAGCCAGCGACAGAGAGAATCCCATTATGAGGCCTTTTCCAGCCAGTACACATCCCATTGGCCTATATCACATGATGTGCTGATGTCATTCACTGCAGAAATTCCTTTGGTTAGCCCTCAGCCCTATAGTCTCAGTGGTGCTTGTGATAACTGTATAAAACTATAGTACAAATAAGTATCCATGTAGCAGTTGTAATCTCAGCCCTGTCAAATGTAAAGTTATGTGTGTGTGTGTGTGTGTGTGTGTGTGTGTGTGTGTGTGTGTGTGTGTGTGTGTGTGTGTGTGTGTGTGTGTGTGTGTGCGTGTGTGTGTGTGTGTTAAATGAATGTGTTTGAGGCCATTCACACTCTAACTTCCCATTGCCCTACTTTAGAACTCCTCCTGATGTCAGTCACCCTGAAATAACCCTTTGGGCAGCTTGCAATCCTATAAGCTCCGTGGTGCTTGTGATAATTGCATAATACTATAGTGTAGCAAACTAGATAGGTAGGAGTTTTAATCCCGATCCTGGCAACTGTGCAAATGTGTGTGTCTGTGTAAGAGAGTGTGTGTCTTTGTAAAGACCTGATTTTGTGGCTGTTCACAATCACTACACTTCCCTTACCCCACCTTTAGCACTGCTGCTGATGTCACTCACCTTCAAATATACCTATGGACAGCTCTCTAACATATAAGCTCCATGGCACTTGCAACAACTGTGTAATACTGTAGCATAACAAACTAGTTAATTAGGAGTTCTAATTCTGGTCCTGGCAAATGTGTGAGAGAGTGTGTGTGTTTTTTTTTTGTAGAGACCTGATTTTTTGGCCATTCACATGCATGACACTTCCCTTACCCCTCCTTTAGGACTGCTGCTGATGTCACTCAGCTTCAAAGATACCTTTGGACAGCTTTCCAACATATCCGCTCCATGGCACTTGTGATAACTGCGTAGTACAATAGTGTAGCAAGCTAATTAGCTAGAAACTCTAGTCCCAGTTCTAACAACTGTGAAAATGCGTGTGTGTTTGTGTGAGAGAGTGTATGTGCCTTTGTAGAGACTGGATTTTGTGGCTATTCACACTCACTACACTTCCCTTACACCTCCTTTAGCACTGCTGCTGATGTCACTCACCTTCAGAGATACCTCTGGGCAGCTCTCTAACATATAAGCTCCGTGGCACTTGCGATAACTGCATAATGCTATAGTGTAGCAACTAGTTAGGTAGGAGTCCTAATCTCAGTCCTGGCAACTGTGCAAATGTGTGTGTGTGTGTATGTGACAGAATGTGTCTTTGTAGAGACCTGATTTTGAGGCTATTCACATTCACTACACTTCCCTTACCCCTCCTTTAGCACTGCTGCTGATGTCACTCACCTTAGAGGTATGTCTACACACTGTTCTACCTATAAGTTCTGTGGCATGTGATACATGCATAACAATGTAGTAGCAATAAGCATGTAAAGAGAAACTAGAAACTGCCAAAGATGCATCAGACAGAACAAAATTAACATAGATAAAACTTCCTGGTGAACCACCACAGCTAATAACTTTATTTTAAAAATAGAGGCAAAACATAAATGACTTCCATAGTCTTTTATGTTTTGTCTCTGTTTTTAAAATAAACAAAGTTTTTAGTTGTGGTGGTTAACCAGGAAGTTTTATGCAGTAGCAATAATTACATAGGTAGGGGTTTGAATCTCATTCCTGGCAAGTGTTTGTGTGTGTACATATATCTGTACCTTAAAGATTTCGGCCCTACTTCTCAGTGCCTGACTTTAGCACTCCTACAGATATCATTAACCTTAGAAGTATCTGTTGGCAACCCTTAACCATGTAAGGTCAGTGGCGCATCTGGTAAATGCATAACATAAAGGTCTGAAAACATAGTTAAATAGAGGGTCTAACCTCACTCATGGAAAATGTAAATAGTGTGTAGGTTAAAAGATTTAATGAAATCTGTCACCCACTACATCAACCAAGGCCAGTATTTACAAGGGCTGGTGATGTTCCTCACCTTAGAAGTACCTTGAGATAACATCCATCCTATAAGCTCTGTGGTGTGGGTGATAAATGCGTAACACTGTAGTAGCAATACCATAGATAAGTAGGGGCTCGAAACTCAGTACTGGTGTGTGTGTGGTGTGTGTGTGTGTGTGTGTGTCTGTCTATCTTCAGTATCCTGTGTGGGTGCTGGTGTGCCTGTGTAATAACAGGATCCATGGGGGGGTGGGTTTTGCTAAATTATTATATTGAGAACCTAGTAGATGTCCTAATGTCCACATTACAAGGCCAACAGTTGTCAAACACCATAGAGGTTGGTGTAGACAACCCTCAGCCCTAAATGGGTAGTGCCATGCGCAATGACTATGTGACAGTATGGATTAGTTAACAATATAGACAACCATTCTAATAATCAAAGACCACTCTCCACCCATGAATCATACACAAACACACTTGGCTAAGCAGCAACCACTATATCAGTAGTTTTCCTGCAAATTACCTCATAGATAGCGCCCACGGTGTGACTGCAGTGGACTCCATGTCAAACCGATGACCAGACATGACTGCTGTCACACAGGGTACGGACCCCTGTCCTCTCATGTTTGGAATCTATCCTTCTGAGGTGCAGGAGAACACAAAGGCAGCCTGACTGATAATGTTTGCATACAGCAGTAAAGTGGGTGGTAGAATTCCCAATCCATGTGATGTTGACATCATGCCCAAAGGCCACTTGACACCTATGACTTTTGTCAGAACACTGGACACTACCTCATTGTCAAGAGATGTGCTGCCATTACCTTTGGGAACACCATGGCTCACATGAAGTAATACATTGGTGGTAGTCCACTGAATAGTGACATTGTTATAACCGAATGAGGAATACAGGTTGACAGTCAGCTGGATGTTGAGCATAACAGTGCCACTCACATCAGAAAGTACTTTGATGTGTTACATCTCCTGTCTAAGTGTGTGTTATCCAGTAAGTAAAAGGACATGGCACCATGTTCCATCCCCCCAGTGGCACAATCAATGTGTACAGCGGCCCTTTTGCCATGTTCCCCACTGGACACCTGCAACAACTGTAGACTCTGCAAATGTACCCCACAAAGGGATTACCATGCCTTATACACAGATAACTCCAATGAATCCCTGTATCATACTGTCTATGCAGGAGTAATCACTACCTCAGTTACACAGCCATGTCTAACCAAACTAGGTCAGAAATTCTACTTCTGAAGATACCAATCTGTCCACACAACATGCCCCAGAGACCTCAAGTACACTTTCACACTTCAAAGAACATGCAAGTGGGACATGTGCACAACCCGGCCACTGTCCGTGTTATGGAATATAAATCACATACATGTGAAGCAGTGCACATCACTGGCCACCCACAATATAAATTTAGATAAGTGGATATGGAATACAATACCCACCCCTGGGGATCACTGCAGTGACTATACTCCTTAGCTACACTGGGGACATGTGGTCTGATGCCAGGGTATTCCCTTGGGCTAGCCTTATACAGCCTTCAAGCCCATTCACCTACTGCACACCTATGAAGAGATAAACCTAAGGATCCCAATACTAGCAAATATGTGTGTGCGTGTGTGTGTGTGTGTGTGTGTGTGTGTGTGTGTGTGTGTGTGTGTGTGTGTGTGTGTGATTGATGAATATCCCCTGTGGCTGTGGTTATTAGCAATTGGAGGTGTGTTCAAACCACAACACATACCATTCTCACTCTACAACAGATGTTGTAAATCAACATATACCTCAGCCCTATAATCTGTGAGGCATATGCAATCACTGTGTTACAGACCGGGGAATTCCATACAGATACAGCTGTACCCTGCCTAAGACATGGTGGATGTGTTACCACACTACCATATCCCTTGGTCTTGCTGTAGAACCATATCCTGGTGACACACAGATGGCTAGAACAGAAACAGTATGCAGCATGTGAGAAAGCATTCACTCAGCACTTCACTTGTGGGGGGAGAGAGGGGTAAAGCTGGCACTGAATGTGTTGCCAAGACTGTGGCCAATATCTGTTGCCCTATGATAGGTATTAGCATTGTGCAGTAACTCACAGCACTTGTGTTTAAAGCTGTGGAGGTTGTTGATATAATTATCAAAGGCTGTTGAGATTGCCATCAGTGCCTGCTGCATGTCTGCCATATCATAGATGCCTGTAGGTGATTCCATGAGGGATCCAAAGTTGTGTTTGAGGCTAATAAGGCAGTTTAACCATCATGGGACTCCACCTTTCTCTGCAACAGTGTCCTCCTTCTGATGTACACTTTTAGTAATGGCAGGGGACCATTACATTGTCTCCCACAGTTTGGAGGACAGTGTCTGGGTTCTGTTGGCTCTGGCTAGTACCATGCATTCATGTACCTGTTTGAACAGTGCATATGTGTATGATTCCACAGTCATGCAGCTATTTCTGATTGCCATGGGTGCAGTGAAGTCATCCACCCCTGTTTTCATGGCTGCAAAGTCAGCTTTGGAGAGGTTTTGCAAGGTTGTTACCTTTGTGGGGGGTGTGGATGACATGTTGAGTTCCATGTTCATTACAGCCTATGTGGATCTCACCATGCAGGGATTGACAACTGTGGATGAGCAACAGTCCCATATTTAAGTGGTCAACACAGGTCAACGTTGTTGTATCCTCTACCGGGGTCAGTATGAGCTGGTCCAGGGCAATGGAAATTATGAATCTCAGGAAGTGCTGGGCCACTGTACTGGCACTTGGCTACTTTCCTCGGGTGATAGAGGGGTACTTGAAGTCTCATAATATGTCAGTGTTGCATTGGACTATCATAGATGGCAGGGTGTTGAGTAATGCAAATTGACAGTTTAGGAACATAGATGTGGACCCATAGCAGGCTATGGTCTGGATTGCAGTATTACCCCAAGGCAATTATACCAGATGAATCTACAATGCTTTAAGCTAGTATGGAGGTGTTCCTAGCCATAATGAATATGGAGACTACACCACCTGTGGAGGTGTAGTGTGGTCCATGTTTGGGAGGTGACAGCTGTGGAATGTGTCATAGCCTGATACTATAGGGCTGCTGTCTGCTGCTGTGAACCACGTCTCCATTACAGCAGACATGTTTCCTCCACTCTGAGTGCTTTGAGTGACTGCATCCTGACAGATGTCTACTGTTGAGCAGCATGACCCTCAGACTGCATACATGTCTAGCTGTTATGGTGATAATTACATTAGGAACACTGCCTAATAAGGCATCATAGGGGTGGCAAGACACTTAGCCAGTACCTGGAAACCCAACGCTAACAGATGTGGGACATCTGTGGCAAGTCATTGGGTTCCGTCACTCATGTCAACTCAAGCAGAGAGGTACTGGATCCCCTGAGAATGACACAAAACATGTAAGCCAATGTTGCAGTCAGTCATTTGTTGATAGTACCGCAGCATCATTCTGGGTAACAGCTGTACACTGCCCAGGCTAATGTCACAACTCCCTGGACTACATAATTAATCAGAGAGTTCAACCATGTCTCTTGTCATGTAGTCCAGGGAGGTGTTGTCCCAAGTCATTCATACCCACATGGATACACAGTGATACCCGTAGTTGTTGTAGAGTGCCATGACTGGCTGTGTCATGTGTTAAATTCTGGCATGTGATAGATATTTTGCTGTTACCTGCTCGATATTCAACTTAGTGAGTGGGATATGTGTGTGCCTCAGTATCGAGTTACCCATGATCACTGTATTGTGCAAGGTGGTTAGCCTTAAGAGCTTAGGTTGAGGGGCACACTGTGTAGGTTAAATATGTGTCCCTTGGCATGTGCCATGTCACTGTGTCTGAGTTGGTGCCTGTCTTTCTGGTCTCTGCTGCTTGAGTAAATGTCTATTGAGTGCCTCTGTGAAGGAGGGTGTGTGGCTTTTCACTGTATGTCATGGCTGTCAAAGTGGGTGTTATGGTGAGCTAAGTGTTCTACATGGTGTGGTGCAGGTGTTGATCTCATCCTCTTGACCTGCTAGTCCAGTCTTTGCTGGAGAGTTCATATATCCACATTAGGTGATATATGGGTAACTCTCACAGGTCTGAGTGTTTGGAGTTTAGAGGGAGGGGTTGTCTGTGTACATTAGGCAGTTGCATCAGTGCCTCAGAATGGACAAGTGCACCAGGTTAATGGGTGAAAGCACAGAAAACTGCCTTTCAATCTTGCCAGGAGGGGTGGACCTAACTAGTAAGTACTGGGACTTCTTCTGTGATGAACAAATACTGCTGATGGCTCCCAGGTGTGCCATACATCTTGATACAATAACCTGGTGAAGTGCTAAGCCATAATGCTATTTGAAGTGCAAGATAGAAAGAACTAGCATGATGTAAGGGTGGATCAAAAGGCAGACTTTTTCCACCTGTAATACTTTACCTCAGCTGTGCAGTTATCAGCAGCTTTGGCCATGTGAAAGTTCAGTAAGCTCTGTATCTTGTGTGGAAACTGTGTAACACTACAGTAGATATAACTAGATAGGCAGGAGTTCTAATCCCAATACTGGCAAGTGTGTGTGTGTGTGTGTGTGTGTGTGTGTGTGTGTGTGTGTGTGTGTGTGTGTGTGTGTGTGTGTGTGTGTATCATGTATTGTCTGCCTTATACCATTTTTCACTTGTGTACTACCCTTCACACTTCCTCTCTCCCCACTCTAGTAGTCATGTTGAAATCATCCACCTTAAAATTACCTTTGGACTAGGTGGAAATGTATAAGCTCTGTGGAGCATCTGATAACTGCATAGCACTATAGTAATAATAACTAGATAGGCAGGAATTCTACTCACCTTACTGGCAACTGTTTGGATGTGTTTGTGTGAGAATCATGTAGTGTGTGGGTTACACCATTTATGACCTGTGTACTACCCTTTACACTTCCCCTCACTCCAATTTAGTAGTCCTATTGATGTCGTCCACCTTAGAAGTACCTTTGGAATAGGTGGAAATATATAAGCTCTGTGGCACTTCTGATAACTGTGTAGCACTGTAGTATAAATACCTAGATAGGCAGGCGTTCTAATCCCAATGCTAGAAACTATTTCTGTCTGTGAGGATCATATTTTGTGTGGCTATATCATTTTGATGTGTGTGCACCATACACAGCTGGTGACCAACTCCCGCTGCCATTATTTTTATAGTGTGGTAACAACATCTGCCTCACATGCAGCAGGTTAAACTATTGTACAGTCCTCTGTACAGATGTGTCTGGAATATCCATATGTTTGCAACCTATACATGGTCAGAAGTGGCCTGTGTGCCTTAACAATCCCCAAGTATGTGATATTGTAGCCAAATAGGTCACAGTGAGTGCACTGACACATATGGCAGCAAGAGGTATTATACCTGACTGAAACATCATGCTGAAACAACGTTTACATCCCTCACAGGTGGCCAGCCTTTTAGGTGCAATACATGAGTCCAGATGCTTGGTTTTGCAAGTGAACTGTACCTGCTATCGGTCACATTGAAGGCTGAAAGAGGTGAGGACTGATATATTTTGGTCCTAATTAGTATGTAACATTAACATCTTGCTTCTTAACAGGGGTGTGTACACAATTTATATCCACTGTATACCACTAATGTATCACACATGTCCCTACCTTAGGCTGTTTGTCCAGCCCATTTTGGTGGCCTCTGTCCAGATGTCTTGGCACTAACAAGTTGTGAGGTATGCTACAAGAATGTTGAATTCACATCAGATAGGCCCCAGTGGTGACCACTGTGATGCAATGCAGTTAACCCCAGCACAAGTGAACATGCACAAAACTTAATATAGCTATTACATAAAGCAATATAGCTATTACCGATGGCTGTGTGCATGGCAAACTGCATGCCCTTCACATGTCTATGGTATTGCCAAGTTACAAAAGAACAATGTTATACTCACCAGCTTCAGGCTGCTGTCCCATATGCAGACCAGAGGGTCCTAGGTAGTTGTGAGAGGGAGTTATTTTCAGCAGACTCACATGTGGCCTTGGTACAGGATAGATGCAGCATGTCTGAACATTTACAGTACTAACCCCAATAATACACAATGTCCTGTCCTCACCATAGATGTGCACCTCTGTGTATTAGAAAACCCCATCCACAACTGCAATCGGACCTGACACATGGATGTAGATACAATAAAGATACATGTATGTCTGATACATTAGTGTACTAATCCCCACTGGGCCCTTACCTCCACGGTCCTCGTCCAGTGTGTGTGTGTGTGTGTGTGTGTGTGTGTGTGTGTGTGTGTGTGTGTGTGTGTGTGTGTGTGTGTGTGTGTGTGTGTGTGTGCAACCCACCTCCTCAATGCTTCCCTCATCCTCATGGCTTGTGCACTGGGCGGGTGCCCCAAGGTTGGTGAGGAGTTCCTCAGTAGGTGTCAGTGGGGGCTGGATGGCTGGGCCCCCACCTGTGGCTAGCTGGTCCCTCGCTACAGCAGTAGCCCTTTTCTGGGCATGGAGGAAGAGGTCTGTGGCCTGATGCTGCATTCAGTTGTCAACTTGCACATTAACAATGGATATTACTTGCAAATAATCCACACTACACGATAACCATCCAAGCTATCATGGCTATAGCAGCATGCATTATACTCCTGGCCCCGAGCTATCTTATTCCCCCCAATGTTGGACACTTGATTGCATAATCCTTTATTCTCCATTCATTTCTGTGTAGAGGGTTGACAGTGGCCATCTTCCATGTGGATGGTGTGTGGATGGTGGCAGGTCTGTGTTTGACTGTGGTGTGTGATGGAGCTGTGAATACATGCTTGAGTTCATGTAGGAGGGAGACAGTGATTTTATTATGCCCCATTGAGATATGCTCTTGTTGTCATCAGTAGGCAATAGGTACATGCTCACCATTGCTGAGGGGAGGAGTGTGGTTGATATACATATCCCCCTGTACAACTGGGGTGGACAGAGTGGCGATGTTCCCACCTAACCTGACTGATGGAGGTTGCCTATATCCATGGCATGTGTATGAGGTGTTCTTTACCCCCAGTACATGGTGAATTGTGTTGTTTCCTCTGAGACTGACAACATATGTGGCAACCCTGTTGCAATTGTCCCTGGTGGTGTGAATATGTTTGAATTGTAGTCATAGTCAGCCTTACAGGAAGTCACCTGTGAACTTACATGCTTGCTCAGATATAGGTGGACTTGCTTCCAAGTTGTTGCCTGCACCTATGTGTCCCTGTTCAGCCAATGTAGCAACCTATTATGTGGTTTGTGTATTGCTGCTGCCACCAAAGGGGATTACTCTACCTTGGTGAAGGCTGGTTATACAGCTTAGGTACTCAGGATATAAAGGGTACACACCCCTGTTACAATGCCTGGTATTTGTGCAATTGGAACATGACACCACGATAACTCATTTCAAAACAATTCCCACCTGTAATATGACCTATAGCCTGTACAATTCAATTGAAAACATAACAATCTGTTCTGTGAAAACATATGGAAACAATCAGTACAATAAGCCAGTTGAATGAGTGTGCACACCCTTAAACTAATATGTTGTGTATGCACCTCTTGAGATGGTTACAGCATTCATTCGTCTTGGTTTGAACTCTAACATCATGGCACAT
Organism: Protopterus annectens; assembly: GCF_019279795.1. NCBI lineage: Eukaryota > Metazoa > Chordata > Ceratodontiformes > Protopteridae > Protopterus > Protopterus annectens. Next base: position 554,504,822 of record NC_056728.1, read on the forward strand.
CTTCACTTGGCAATAGATGCTCACCTTCCTAGAAACCCCTTTGATTGTATTTCAATGGAATTGTACAGGTTAGGGGTCACATTGTAGATGAGAAACATTATGAAATTATCTTCTGTGGTCTGATTGTCATACAGGCCACAGACCTGGCATTCTAACAGGGGTGTGTACACTTGTGATATCCATTGTATATAGGTGTTGATATAGCTGGTAGTGGTAGACATGGACAGAGGGTCATAACACAGTTGGTCACTTTTCTGATTACTACCTGATAATCATGCCTACTCTAGTACCTATATCAGTGCAAGGGCAATGCAACAACCAGTAGCTGTACGCATTTATGTCTGTTGTATGCACTGACACTAATATTACACACATATGCAACATGCACAACCTATGTACCTGAATGCTTGAAATCCATGTGATTAGTTTGGTGCCTTCCAGCTGAACATATGCATACATACATGTGCTCAGGAGATATCTGGTATACATTTCTGTTCTATGTTAGCATGGCACACTGTATTTACAGTCTTGCTGCTCAATCATACTTCTCAACCTTTTATAGCAGTACATCTGGACAATGACACACATAAATGGGTGACAAAAGGGACATCAGTATTGATACTGTATTAATATGGCTGCACCATCCATTAGTACGTTGATTGCACAATAGGGTTTGAAATGACTGTGATAACCTGGAAGATGACCAGCAGTCATAAGTAGGCTAATATGTTACAATGTCATTGCTCACAGACCTGCCAATGGGTTAGCTGATAAAACACAGGTATATGTCTATGTGACTACAGATATCAGTCACAATTGCGCTTATTGTCTAGCAGAACACTGTACATTTGAATGTTATTAATTCAATATATCACATGCAGTTCAACACACAAGTCTGCAATAATATTTTACTATACACATGCCCTATATAGGCCTCTTAGCTTTACAAGACAAACATGTGTCATACTCATATTCACAGGTAACATGGATATGGACATCATCCCATTAACTGGCCTAGCAGTGGCACAATTACAACTGTTTGACAGACACCTCAGTGGTTGTCATATATGAGCTGTCCTTTCCCAGGGTGAGTCAGGCTCCTGAGCTGTGATCCTACATCACAGCCTCTCACAGCATCACATTTGGACAAAGCCTAAAATGATGGGAGGATAAATAGCAACAGACTTTAAATATTCCTGTTACAAACATAGGAAGTTTGTAGAATGATACAATTTGCATTACTGTGAATATTCTTAAGGATGAGGAGTCTTAAACTCAAGTGTTTCTCGTTACTTGATGACTTCAATCTTCAGCTATTTGCTAGAAAAGTACAGATTTCAGGAGGAACAGACAAAAAACTATGATGGGAAAATCTGGACATTCTGCCAAGATCTGTACAGTTGAGAGGTATGTCTGTGATGTCTCCCACTGCAGAGAGGGCCAAATGCTATGGCCATAGCAGATGTTCAGCAGGACATTAGTACAGCAGGTCTTGTTGGGACATATATTCCTCCAAATCATATTTCCCATTATTACAGACTAAGTACTATATTCAGTTACTTGCTTACATGTTCCACTTACCTTTTATTCTTTCTTATCTTTTCCAGTTTATGTTTTATTTCTCTGTCTCTCTCTCTCTCTCTCTCTCTGCAGTACAGGGATAGAGTTGGTTTGAATAGGTGGCAGCATGGCTTTTGTAGGTGATGCTCATGACCAGGTGATGGCCTGAGCACCTATTGGGGTTCCTCACTTGCTAATTGCACGCAGAGCAGCTGTGTAGTTCTTCCAGTATCAAATGTTATGACAACACACTCCTATATATGAGTATTTCATGGGGGCATTGGCGATTTCCCTTACTTATAAGGAAGACATCCTGAAGTTGTGTGAGGTACTACCTCTTATAACAAGACTTGTGGAGACAAGCCAACTAAATGGGGAAGGTTCAAGACTTAGGGGCAGAATGTGAGTATTGCTGTTATATGTTTGGAATACTGCTAGTTTACCAGGATTTGTCTGCACATGCTACTTCTGCATGCATTTCAGTCTGACAAAGTTCTATCTCTGCATAGCTCTCAACTGTAGGACCATCCACATAATGGCCACAGGTTATCCTGTTATGGTTGGTCTGTTCCCCAGACAGGTGTTGTCCTTGGCAAATCAATAGCATACTCTGCTGATTGCATTCTGTAAATGGTAACAACCATGTGTTTTTCTAACTTTATATCCCTCGGAAAATATATGTTACAACAAACCCTGTGACACCAGCAACTTTCTCAGTGTATAACAGCAATATTTCAAGTATGGCCATGTATTTGGGCCTATGTCTACCAATTATGTCAGGCTTTCTCCAGATGTCATACAGTAGGAGGTTGATAGGTATAGTGGTCTAACATTATTTAGTGCTGTCATTCCTGCTGAGGGGAAAGGCTGGGAAACATGCTGAATTCTGTACATTTAAGAGGACGGTGTATAGAGAATGCTCTTAGATGCCCTTGTAACATATTTTATGTGGGGGACAGTAACACATGTTTTAAAACTAGGCTGTCAGAACATGTAAGACATATTACTGATAAGAACGATGACATTCTATAGCTGTACATTTGAATAATCTCACCATGGGGACATTAGTGGGTTCCAATGTACTGTTTTTGAAAAAAAGTCTGTTCCTCAGTTTGCTGAACCATTCATAAAAGTAAAATTGTTATGTACAGACTCAACGTATTAATATTAAATGTGATCATTTATCCTGTAGGGGGTTAAATGAAGAGTGCAATTGGAGGCTGCGTATTTAATTATGTAATTAAGTGTTAATTGCTTCTTGTGATTAAGGCATATATTTCTGGTAATGTTTTACTCCTTGAAGTCTTTGGCCAAGACATTAGAGTATAGGAAACATGTGTGAATTACTGGCTGGTTGTATGTTCAGACATTTTAGTTGTTTTGCTAAGAGGTTGTTGTATGTCTGGCTGTTGTGTATGGCCTATCATGATTTTGTAGCAGTGTACTGTTCACTTATTTATTTAGACTGGGGGGGCAGATGTGAGTGCCATGGGTCCTTTTGTATCCAACTGTGCATGCTTCCCCAGTTATGGATGGTCTATCAGCAGCATATGTTTGTATGGGCATTTTGGGACATGTATGCATATGTATATATATATATATATATATATATATATATATATATATATATATATATATATATGGGTCTAGGATTATTCGCTGAAAGCACATTTCACTGAAAGTCAAATGACTTTGCACAAATCACTAAAAGCTCAATTCACTGAAAACTCAATTCACTGAAACACATTTCACTGAAAGTTATATATGGCCTTTTTCCCACTGTTGTTCGACCCTGGAGTTAATATATAGTAAGGGGGGTGTGGGGGGCATATTTTGGATATATATTAAGTTCAGAAAAGACTAATTTATTGGAATTGCAAGTATCCATGTATATAGTTCAAAATATTTAAAATAGGTGGGGGCTATGCTCCCCACACCCCCTTTACTAAATATACTAACTCCAGAGTCGCACAACATTGGGGAAAAGGCCATATATAACTTTCAGTGAAATGTGTGTCAGTGAATTGTGTTTTCAGTGAATTGAGCTTTCAGTGAATTGTGCACAGTCAAATGTGTTTCAGTGAAATGTGCTTTCAGTGAATAGTCCTAGACCCATATATATATATATATATATATATATACATATATATATACATATATATATATATATATATATATATATATATATATATACATATATATATATATATATACATATATATATACATATATATATATATACATATATATATATATACATATACATATATATATATATATATATATATATATATATATATATATATATATATATATATATATATATATATGTGTGTGTGTGTGTGTGTGTGTGTACGTACATACTTTTCCTACAGTGCATTGCCCACAAATGTTTGAGATTATAACTTAACAAAGACTTTATTATACTTCCACCATCTTTTTTACCAGTCTCACAGCTAAGGAAGCTGAAAAGTAATGCTTTGGGCCACACGTATCTCAGATCTCTGCCATGCCATGCTGTGATTTCCATTCTATAGCCTTTGTCAACAAATCACCTGCAGTCATAATATACATCATTTAGCCTCTCTCTTTTAATGTATTAGTCATTATTTGCCCGTCAGCATTTTCACCTTGAAATGCATGTTTTGTAGACTAGTATTGGATTTTTTTCCATCAGATTTTTGGGTTGCTATTCTGTTCATATATTTGTTATCCCTGCCCAAACCAGAATGTCTAATACTGCAGGTCCAGGAACTAATTTCCATAACTGAAAGGAGTTTGTCATGTCTTTAGAAAAAAAATGCTGTCCTTGACAGATTTTAATCCAAGAGGGCAAATTATTTATTTATTTATGTTCCATTTGTTGACCAGGAATGTCTGACTGAGCCGAAGCCTTTTTTCAGCAGAGGCCCAGGGAGAAATGCTCCAGTACCTATAACATTTAGTCATCGATTACAGATATTATACAAGTGGCATTTTTGAGAGTTTAGGGGAGTGGGACATAGCTTCTTGGCATATTTTTACTGCACTAACTTATTATGGTCTTCCTCTATTTTTTTGCTGAAGGCTCTTGCTGCAACATTTTTTTGCTGTTGTGGTTTCAGTCGCAATGATCTTATGGCATGTAATGAATACATTATTTAGGTTATGTTTGGTTAATTTCCTTGGGTATTACAGAACGGGCACTGGGTCCATATATATGGTTTGTCAGAATGTTTACTTAGGATACTTTTTTGTTTCCAGTAAGCTTTAACTTTATATCATTCTGTGCATTTTGAGGCATAATCAGGGTTAATGACCATCTCCTTCTAGCACGGTAAAACAAATAGCGATACCAGAATTACCATATTCACCTCTGCTGTCCAGGGTAAGTCTGCTGCTTGGCATGTTATCTGAAAATGTGTACATAGCAGTATAAATTGTTGCCATTTCCATATAGCAGCTGGCAAATTTGGGCCCGACAACCTGGAATTGTTACAGTAATAATAACTTAAATTCAATACGTACAATTGCACACTAGCACATATAAAGGAAATAGAGAGGCACATAGCAGCAGAAGTGGAAACATTCTTGAGTTAGCCTAGAAATAATCTAATATTAAACAAGCAATATGAAAAACAAGAGTTTAAGATTGAAGATACTAGTATGAATAGTAAGATTTATAACATTAATATAAAGGGAATTTGGGAGACTCTCCATTCCGCCAATGAGAAATTCTAAGTGCAGTTTCTAAAACTTCATTCCTACAAACATATAAACAGAAGGGAGGAAGGTAACAGCATAAAAAATAATATATAGTAAACATCAAAAGCAATATAGAAGCTACTGAAGCAACTCGACACAGAGAGATAAAGTCCTTAGTGTACACCGGGCAACCTCTGTTTAGTTAGTTTCATGAGCAGTAGAGGAGCCACAGGGGAAGAATGTGAGTGAGTGGTCAATACCAGCACAGCATTTCTGGGGGTGGGAGGCAACCAAGGCTCACTGCAATAAAGCAGCATTATGAGGAGGGGGCTTCATGCTGCATAAGGGTGTTTTCCTTTGTCAGGAGATTGCGCATGTATGGAAGCACACATGCACCATCCTAATGGCAGCAGTTATGGAGCTCACAAGACTGCCATAGGGTTGCAGGAGTTTAGGCACCCCATCCCCACCAGCTGTATGATGTTGCACCAAGCATCTCTGATCTTCTCACCTACCCCAGACATTGGGCAGGTTGATCCTGAGGGAGGCTATGATAGGTCTGTTAGACCTAGTGATTGAGGAGTGGAGCTGGTAGTTAGCTGTGGGGAAAAATTGCTAACATTGGCTAAATTAGTTTGTATCTATATCCTTAAACAAAGACTGGAATGCTGGATATGATGAAAAGTTTGGAAAGGCCAAATTATTTTAAACCTTGTCGATACATATTGCATGCTCAAAAGATATGAATAAGTAAAAATTCTGAATGATCCTTTTTGTGATGTCAAACAAAATTATTGAAAGGAAAACCCAAAATAGTTAAAGCATAAGGCTAGTCAGAAGTATTCCTTTGCAGTCCAAGTATCAACGGATACCAATTTGCAGATGATATCCTACCTGTTTGCAGTTGCATAATCCACACTCAAGCTGAAAGTTGTCTCCAACGTCCTCTTTTTCATTTGTTCTCTTTCCTTTTCTTCCCATCTTACTTGTTCTTGGTGCTTCTTATGAAAATATGTTCATATATTGTGCTTTTTAAACTTGTGATTGACTACAGCAAATATGTTAATCTCTATGTAAATGCACAATTTCCTGCATTCATATATTTTATATGTTTACCTCTGCATACAGGCAGTTTCCTATATTCACGTCTGTTATATTAATGCCATATTAATGTACAATTTTTTGTATGTATTCACATAACCTGGGCTGGGCCTGAAATTGGTCATTTGTGATCAGTGTTCTACCCTGATAAACATAAATAGACAAATAAATAAATAAATCCATGAGTATGCCAATGTTTTCAAGATGGGACTGAGAAATAAGTAAATACAGCTTGAATCACTAAATCATGCATGCACTCAAGTCATTACACCGCAGGTACCAGTATGATTCCATCAGAGTCCCTTTAGTTGTAAATGACCTGAGATATAACATATTGGAGACATATGAAGACAGACATTATGGAGCAATCAGACTATGTGTCTCAGGGTGATGTAAACCTAGCACTGAGCAGCATATTACTATCACCAAGGAAGATGCCACAATATGAGCAAAAAATGATTTATTTAAACAATTGTCTTTCAGTGTCATTCTAAGGGGATCCGGTATTTGTCATATTGAAAGGACATAGTCAACAGACCACATTGCCTTTCCAAGGATGGTCTGCACATTCCCTTCTAGGTTTTTGAACACTGGCTAACACTTTATCCACCCCCATAGTGCCTATTTTAGGCAATGCCAAATTGACAAACCTTGCCAACATAGCAAAATCAACTCAATAGAACCTCAAAGTGTTACTGCTCAATGCTAGAAGCTTAAATAAAAAACTGCGCTACCTCCAAGCCCTCCTCACAATTGAGTATATAGATATCTGTGCAGTTACCAAGAAATGGTTAAAGCAGCATGGAGTACCTGGACTGTCCAAGGTTTCAGTGCTTTCCACATCTTTAGACCAGTAGCTGTACAGACAAGGACTAAGGCCGGATGTCTCTCAATATATATCAATAACAAGAATACCTCTATGGTTGTCAAAGAGGATGACGTGCTTGAGTTCCTCAATGTGCAGCTCACCATAGACAAAATCCCCTACCATATCCTATCCAGCTATATGTAACCATCCATGTCCCAAAAAGCTTACAATGCATATATGGACATACTGGAGACAGTTACCATCCAACCTAATAACCCCCTCATTGGATAATTTAATTTCCCCTCTATAGAGTTGGAATCCTACACAGCCTAAAATCTACAGTTCCATAGATTCCTGGACTTCATAAATACAAACACCCTTTACCAAATGGTGAATGCATTCATTAGAGGCTCCAACATACTGCACCTTCTGCTCAAAAATATAGAATAACACTTCCCCCCCAATGTCTCATTCTGGCTGGTAAGGTCCAACCATAAAGCTGTCTCCTTCAAAATGAAAATCAACTTAGTAATCCCATTAAAACAAGTAGTAGTTAAGAATTATTCCAAGGTAAATTACTTGTTATTAAGTGATGGTTTGTCAAAATTCAATGCCCCATCCAAACCCTGAGAACACACCAGCCTATGTCAAATTGTCCTGAGTAACTCTGTATAATTATACCAATGGTTGCATAGAGGCTGCTGTACCTACCCAAAGTAAGCCCAGAATTAGCCCCAGATATAAACATCTCCAGTGGGATTCCAAATTAAACATGATATGCAACAAAAGGAAAAAGAATATGACAAAAATCAGGAATGAAAATTCTGATAAAGATAAAAACTCTCTCAGCAAAGTAAATTGGCAATCAAGAGGGATAATTAGGTCAAGTAACACCACATTTGAGGTTAAGATGTCCTCCTAGGTGAAAGATAACCACAAGGCATTTTTCTGCTGTGTCAGAAACCTCAGGAGTAGACCACAGCAATGTGCTGAACTGGTGGTTAATGGTGCCACATTTACTAATCCTGTTGACATAGTCATACCTCTCAACTGTACAGGTTTTTGCAGACTGTCCAGATTTTTGCCTCATATGTTTGGTGTGTTCCTCCAAAAATCTGTTCCTTTCTGGCAAATAGATGAGGATTGAAGTCATTAAATAATGACAAACATTTGAGTTTAAGGCTCCACATTCTTCAGAATATTCATGCTAATGCAAAACCTATTATGCTATTAACGTTTTAAGTTTGTAAGAGCAATATTTCAAATCTGTCCCTAATTGCCCCCTCATCATAGGTTCATAGGTTCATAGGTTTATACTAGGCTATCTGCCCTAAGGCATTTATAAGTATATGAAAAAATACTGTGCCCATTAGTTTGTTGTGCCTCTGTCCAGCAGTGACACAGAGATGATTCCCATCTCCCATCCACAGGTCTAGATTTCTCTTGAACAGAGTCAGTGAGGTGCTCTGCCTCACATGGACCGGGATTCTATTCCACAGCATAGGGAGTCTCTGAGTGATAAATCTATCCCTCCAGCATGTCCTATTTATATTTGCTCTAGTGGTTTTGGTGGATTTGGATTTTTGAGGTGGAGCATGTCCATTAATTCGGGTTGCACATGGCCTTGTATGTCAGGCACATGTCACCTCTGAGCAGACAGTATGCGACTGAATAGAGCTGGAGTTTCTTCAATCTGGCAGCATATGACAGATTTTGGAGTCCCTTTATCCTTTTGGTGAGGAACTTTTGGGGTCTCTCCAATTGCTGAAGATGATACATCCCGAATGGGGCATTGTACTCGATCATTGGTCTGATAAGTGAAGAGTACAGGGCAACAATGACCTCACTAGATCTGGATGTGAATCCCTTCATGATCAGGTGGGCAATGTAGTAGGTCTTTCTAACCACTTTAGCAACGTGAGTGTCAAAAGAAAGGCCACTGTCAACCTGGGTCCCCAGGTCCCTGATAACCTCTTCTGTGCTTAGTGGATTGCCACCTATATGGTAGCTTGGGGTTACCTTGTTTTTGGGTATGACTATACATTTTTGGCGTTTAACTTCAGGCCATGGCTCTGGCACCAGCTATCTGTTTCCGTGAGTCCCTTCTGAAGGATATCCATGTCCGATGCACTTTCCACTATGGCCCAGTTTGCAGTCGCCTGCAAACTTTGTCAGCCAAAGTCCTCCCATGTTGGCCTGTACTTCTGAGAAGTAGATGCCAAACAATAGGGGCCAAGGATGTGGGACACCACTTGTGACCGGCTTGGAGTCTGACATAGCGCCAGCAACTCTAACCCTGTGGGTTCTGTCCTTAAGCCAGTTTGCAACCCATCTTGTGACATATGGGTTTACATTTAAGCTGGTGGGTATTGTGTCAAGGTCAAGGTAGGCTGTATGGACTGCCTTTCCTCATCAATGGCCTTGGTGACTGTTTCAAGAAGTCGACCAAGTTCAAAAGGCATGATCTTCCCTTGACAAAGCCAAACTGGGTCGGGTCCAATGTCTGCAAGTCCCCTATATCTTTGTTTATGAGCTCCATTATGATCCTCTCCATAGCTTTGCAGACTAGACTTGTTAAGCTTATATTACCAGGGTCTGTAAAGAGTGGGACCACAGTTGGGCACGTATCCAGTGGTAAGGCTGAGATTAAACAGCTGCCTTATGTGGTTTAATTCCTCATTTAGCTCACACAGCCGGGGACACCATCTGGTCCCATTGATGCTGTGTTTTTAGCTTTAGAGAGAGCAGCTTTCACCTGCGCATTTGAGATGTCCGGGAGGCTACACTCGGCTGGGATAGTTATCTCTCCTTTAGGGGGTGAAGTTTGCACTGAACCTGTCTGCCAGTATGTTGGCAATGTCTGTGGATTCAGTGATTTTTGTATCATTTTGGACTAATTCTGAGCATATCTGGGAGTTTCCACCCAGGTTCCTAACATAGCTGAAAAAGGCCTTATGATTGTCCTTTGAATCCATGGCAATTTTTCTCTCAAAATTGGCCTTAGTTGATTTTATGAGTGCTCGTATTTTTTACTAATAATGATCAGGGTGACTTTTTATGGATTTTGTTCTATCATGTAATAGCTTTCTCCTCTTATTGTAAAGTTTGTTAATGGCTGGGGTCCACCAGACTGGACGCTTGCCCTTTGTGGAAAGAGTCTTGGTTTTATTTGGGATTGCCTGATCCATGCAGTCCTGGAGGTGTTCATAGAAGGCATTTGTAAGGGCTTCCGCAGCTTGGGTTGTGGTTTCCACTGGCTCAGGGGCCTTGAAGGATACCACACCAGTCTTGAGTAGTGTGAAGTTTGCTTTAGAGAAGTTCTTCACTATAGTCTTTTTTGTTTGGGGTGGGGGGGAGTTGTGGATTTCCAGTGAGATTAGTTTATGATCTTATCTCACCAATGAGGGATATACTTCGTGTGGAGCATTTTGTCCCCATGTTTGTGACAATGAGATCTAGTATATTTTCTCCTCTCGTGGGAACAGTGACTAGCTGTTCCATGGCATTTGAATTTATGAACTCCAGGAACCGTTGGGCTAGAAAGTTAGGGCTTGAGTAATGTTCCCAGTCTATATTCGGGTAGTTGAAGTCACCCAATATGATGGTGTTTGGAGATACATTTATACCCTCCAGTGTCTTCAGGAAGGCTGTGTGGGGTTCCTGAGTTTGAGAGGGTGGCCTGTAGCATGCTACAATTTGTAGAGCAGTTTTGCCTATGGTTAGTTGCACCTGGATGGTTTCCGAAGCTTCGTGCGTTGCCACCAACCTGGAGGTGTGGGTATCCTTTATCCTTTATCAGTTGAGTGAGCAAATGAGATGGGCCCAGAGGCAGGCTGAGGGGCGGGCAGTTTCAATGCCACTAAGATTAACACCAAAACAAAAACAAGGAGGGTGGGTGGGAATAACTGAAGAGCAGAATAACTTCAGTATTCCTTCAACACTCCTTCATACACAGCTTAAATCAAATTAAATACTGTATTTTTTTTTTTAAAAGTACAGATAAAGGTACTTAAATTCTCTTATACGTCCAGTTGAATATAACCAAGTTGTTAGCTGGCCAAAGCTGAGATTTTAAAGCAGGAATTATTTCACAATACAGCAGTTAAATATGCAAGGACAGGAAATCAAAGAATGTGGCTACCCCCACACCTGTAATTACTAGCAAATAACAAAATTCAGCCAACACTAGTTTCAGTTCAAGTTACTGAAGAGCAGAATAACTTCAGTATTCCTTCAACACTCCTTCATACACAGCTTAAATCAAATTAAATACTGTATTTTTTTTTTTTTTAAAAAGTAAAGATAAAGGTACTTAAATTCTCTTATACGTCCAGTTGAATATAACCAAGTTGTTAGCTGGCCAAAGCTGAGATTTTAAAGCAGGAATTATTTCACAATACAGCAGTTAAATATGCAAGGACAGGAAATCAAAGAATGTGGCTACCCCCACACCTGTAATTACTAGCAAATAACAAAATTCAGCCAACACTAGTTTCAGTTCAAGTTACTGAAGAGCAGAATAACTTCAGTATTCCTTCAACACTCCTTCATACACAGCTTAAATCAAATTAAATACTGTATTTTTTTTTTTTTTAAAAGTAAAGATAAAGGTACTTAAATTCTCTTATCAGTTGAATATAACCAAGTTGTTAGCTGGCCAAAGCTGAGATTTTAAAGCAGGAATTATTTCACAATACAGCAGTTAAATATGCAAGGACAGGAAATCAAAGAATGTGGCTACCCCCACACCTGTAATTACTAGCAAATAACAAAATTCAGCCAACACTAGTTTCAGTTCAAGTTACTGAAGAGCAGAATAACTTCAGTATTCCTTCAACACTCCTTCATACACAGCTTAAATCAAATTAAATACTGTATTTTTTTTTTTAAAAGTACAGATAAAGGTACTTAAATTCTCTTATACGTCCAGTTGAATATAACCAAGTTGTTAGCTGGCCAAAGCTGAGATTTTAAAGCAGGAATTATTTCACAATACAGCAGTTAAATATGCAAGGACAGGAAATCAAAGAATGTGGCTACCCCCACACCTGTAATTACTAGCAAATAACAAAATTCAGCCAACACTAGCTTCAGTTCAAGTTACTGAAGAGCAGAATAACTTCAGTATTCCTTCAACACTCCTTCATACACAGCTTAAATCAAATTAAATACTGTATTTTTTTTTTTTAAAGTGCAGATAAAGGTACTTAAATTCTCTTATACGTCCAGTTGAATATAACCAAGTTGTTAGCTGGCCAAAGCTGAGATTTTAAAGCAGGAATTATTTCACAATACAACAGTTAAATATGCAAGGACAGGAAATCAAAGAATGTGGCTACCCCCACACCTGTAATTACTAGCAAATAACAAAATTCAGCCAACACTAGTTTCAGTTCAAGTTACTGAAGAGCAGAATAACTTCAGTATTCCTTCAACACTCCTTCATACACAGCTTAAATCAAATTAAATACTGTATTGAATATAACCAAGTTGTTAGCTGGCCAAAGCTGAGATTTTAGACTTTGTCCAGATTATTTGTTTTAAAAGGTTGAGAGGTATGGACTTAGTGAACCTGTTAATTGACAAACTCAGTTGCATCTTTACCCCCACCCCCACCCTTAACCATCCTTCCAACTAAAATTAGGGGGGCATGTGCTGGCTGCACTCACTAAACACAGCCTCAGTTGGCCCCAATAACATCCAAAGATATCTCCTGAATAGTCTACAATATGGCTTATCTGGACCCCTGAAGTCATTATTTAACTATAGTCTTAAAACATGATTTGTGCCACACTTAGAACTGCAATAGTCATCCCCCTTCATAAAAGATGACCCTCAACAGATCCTGGAAACTGCAGACCCATTAGTCTGACTAGTCTAATTTACAAAGCCACTGAAAAAATGATCATGGAAATTATCAAGAAGGGCATAGAAGATCTCCAGACACTGTATCCTTCCCAGTTTGGCTTTGTCAGTGGAAAGTAATCCGGTGGACTTCTTTGAAAAGGTCACTAAGGCAATGCATGAGGGGGAAAAATGGTGAGTACTGCCTAACTAGATCTGACCAAGGCATTTAATACAATATCCCACCTTGGCATTGTCAACAAACTTACAGAACTAGATACGAACACCTTTACAATATCTTGGATAGCTAGCTGGCTCACTGATAGGACCCATGAAGTTAGAATCAGCGAGACCACCTCCAAAAAAAGGCCAGTCACCAGTGGATTCCACCAGGCCTCTGTGCTTGGCCTACTCCACTTTGGCATTTACTTCTTCGATGTTAAAGCCAATGCCAAAGGTTTCTGGCTAACCAAGTTTGCAGATGATTGCAAACTGAGAGCAGTCATTGAATCTCCCCAAGATGAGAACACCCTTCAGGAAGGTCTAATATAGACAAATGCTTAGTGCCGAAGCCATGGCTTTTAACTTGACACCACAAAATACATTATAGTGCGTTTTGGGAAGTCTGCCAGGCCAGAAAACTATATCATCAATAAAACACACTAAAAAGTTAATTTGCTAGTAAATGATCTGGGAACTCATGCAGATATTAACCTATCATTTGACTAGCATGTTTCCAAGGTAGAAAGAAAATCCTTCTATGTTGTTTAACTTATAAACAAGGGTGTGGCATCTAGATCTAGAGAAGTCATCATATCACTGCACTCCATCCTCATTAGGTCCATCAAAGAGTATAATGCTCCCATTGGTATGTACCTGACCAGACACATGAAGCAACTGGAATGTCTACAAAGATTCCTTGCAAAAAGAAAACAGATAGTAAACACAACTTCCTATGCTGATTGTCTCAAAGTCTCTTTATAATCATACAGACTTCTGAGAGATGCTTTTTGCCTGGCATACAAGGCATCCCTAGACCCTGTTTTGATTAATTTTTTGCACATCCACAAAAGAAACAGCATCAAAACTACTAGATTAAAAGACCTAAATTTTGCTTGCAATGTAAATAGGATATGTTGGAGAGACAGATATGTTACTCAGAGAATTCCTATTCTCTGGAACAGGTTCCCCATCCATGTGAAGCAGAGATCTTCCCTATCCCTGTTTAAGTTCAACTTGGACCAATGGATGGGCAATCAGATATTCACACCTGGTCTCTTATGTCTCTGATGGATAGAGGCAGTCAGTAAATCATTCCCTATAAATCAAATATAAATCAAATCTGTGGGTCACATTTGAATTGCACAGCTAGGCTTTTAAGGGCCCTAGTGGTTATAAGCCTAGTATACACATATGAATCTGTGAAGACAGAGATTGCATAGATCACAGTTACTCTGCAGAAAACTAGTGCTAAATTAAATTCTGTTTCTGTATGCATGTGAATGCTTCAATACGGAGATGGTGGAAGTAAAACAAAAAGGTGAAGGAAACTATGTACACTTGGAACAGCTATTTGACTGCTATTAAATGATGTATGAGTCATCACACTGTAGCCTGTTTAGGAATTGCAGTTCCATTATATTGTGGAAAATTGGAGTAAGAGACAGGGCCATGCAGTACCTATCTGTCTTTAAAGTTTGTGGCTCTGTGTTCCTGTGTCTTAATAACATTATTCCTGATTCATTATGTAAACCAGATGGTGATACCAATCTGTCCTAAACTGATACAGGCAGCATCATTAGTGGTGGTGGAGCAGAAATAGTATTGCAATTCTTAGAAATGCTGTAGCAAAAGATAACATGACACATTCAATTCCAGCTATAATTATACTAAATGTGCATGTGTGAGATGGTTTATTGTCAAGCTTGAACATAATGGCATGTGGAATTTTGTTAAAACATTTTTGTAATATATATTTGAAATTGTTCATTAAAATGATCGTATCTTTGAACATTCAGTATACATCCATAAGCATTTCAAAGTGCCATTTAGGAGACCATTAGAAAATACAGGAATTGAAAATCACTCCGATAATCTTTGAAAAGATACAATGAAAACAATATTATTTAGCAAATCATTATTTCAATATTTTAGGAGTGAACGTTTTGGCTGAATGGGTTTCCATGGCCTATTATCGAATGTATAGTTTAGTATAAAGAGGGGTCATCATCAGTATCATTAGTTACTGGACTGCATGAATGCCATGTGCCTGGCTATATGTACAGGATTATAGCAACACAATTTCACAATTAAGATACAATTCTCTTTGAGAATTTCAGACATATTTTGTGTTCATCTGAGTTATTCTAGATTGTTAATCATAATATGGATTAATTGCCTTATCAGTTGCCCAACAAACTTATGAATATTCATACAGCTCTGTATTCAAAGCCTTCACACCCACATGAAAATCAAATGGTACAGAAGAGAGAGGAAATGCTCACTAATGCAGTTAGTTTACTAAGTACACATCTGTTCTGTATCAGATTATAAGGACTCTATTTGCATTGTTCAGGAATGTCTTTTGTTATTATAGACACAATACAGAATACACAATGTATATACAGACAAGCACACACACACACAAACGATACATACACATACACACACACACACACACACACACACACACACACACACACACACACACACACATATATATATATATATATATATATATATATATATATATATATATATATCATATTAAATTAATTTTTTATAGTTTTTAATAGCTAAACATAAAATATTAAGTTAAGTGTAATTGTATTTATGCTTCCCTCAATCTTCCTTTGTGGCAACAATCATCTGCACTTATTTTTTCAGATATTGATAAATGTTAAGAAAATTGCT
The DNA here is from genome assembly GCF_019279795.1 of Protopterus annectens. NCBI lineage: Eukaryota > Metazoa > Chordata > Ceratodontiformes > Protopteridae > Protopterus > Protopterus annectens. The sequence continues at coordinate 554,520,732 of NC_056728.1, forward strand.
ACCCTGATTTATATGGTGCGCTCAATTATGTTTATGGATTTTGCTTACTTGTTGACAATCAAACATTACTTGTGTTCATTCTAAAGCTCTTAAAATCCTGATTTTCTTGCCCATTATTTTTGCAGTCAAAATAATTAAAACACAATTTCTTCTCTGTTAATCACATTTATTTTTTTGTATTGTAGTACCTGTAGGTTTTCCGCTGGATAAGCAGTATTTCATGCTGTCTTCATGGTTAGACACGGTTTACTATTGAAATATCGGCATAGTATTGTACGCCTATGAACTATTCGAACTACAGATGTTCAAATAGTTCATATGTGTGGAAGCTATGTAATCGAATGGTATATTTGCGAATATACTGTGCATTCGCAAATATAACGTTCGATTATGCACAGGGATCATGGGTACAGTGAGGTTAGGGAAATACATCCCTTTCCTCACTGTAGTGCAATCTCGGAGTTGGAATATTTAGTTAGGGGGGTGTGGGGGTGCAGGGGGGCTTGCCCCCCCTGCATAAACGGGATGTTAGGTGTAGGGGTTGAGGGAGTTATGGCAAGGGTGGCATTGTTAATGCCATAAAATGAGGTTGTCAACATTTTTGTCATTAACAGTTGATTTTTGACATTAAGGCCATTAGGTTATGTGTACTTTGGGCGAAACAATTCGCTGTTAAGTACTGTTTTTATTCTGCACTTCGACATTATAATAGTAAACTGTTAGACACATCTGGATCAGGATAAGTGTGTTATGAAATCTAAAGACAGGGACCACAATAATTATACTTCACCATGGCAAAAACACAAGCTAGCACCCTTCTGACTCCAGGAAAGTGCTTAACAAGCTTTTATTAACACTCACAAGCACTGGTTAGATCAGGTCTCACCTTACACTAGGCATTAACAGTGGACATTACCAGTCTGTAAAGAACAGCAGCAGAAAGTAAAATAGCTTTAAAACCCATTACATACTTGACTCTGCCACACTTACACTTGTCTAAAAGCATTTAAAACAGTTCATTCTTCTGTCAGACACCATTTCTGTGTGTCACCTGATAGTGACAGGGGTCTAGCCAGGATTTTCAAATGTGTGTTTACAGCTCCCAGACTGTTGCCCCCTCAACAAGCCACACCCACATTAACACTGCTGAACAAGCCATGCCCCCTTCATATTTCTGCTCTCTGAACAGATCACTTGTGTGTATATGCCAGGATAGTAATTACTTACATGATGCATGAACATTTCATTCCAAAAGTATCAAAAGAAAAAAAAAAAAAAGAAAAGGTTCCAAAGAAATCTTCCATAAGTCAAAAAACAAAATACCTTTCCATTTACACTAGGACAGATCAGTTTGCCCCCACCCCCCCAAGATTACTCTTCTTCACTTTGCAGCTCCTAACCCCTGTAGTGGCTCAATAGAACTCCAGTAGTGCTGACGACTAAAGGACTGGCAGGCTCTAGGCAGCACATACTCTGCAGTATTGTGGTCTGTAGGAAGAAAATATAGTCTCTCCCTAGGTAAAAACCTATCTATGAGCCACAACTACCTCCCTTCTACCTGAATGGGTCACCTGACAATGGCTGTTCATTCCTATGGCCTACACTCACACTAAGCCCTTTGGAATGTTAAACCTTACATTTCCAACAACAAATACATTTTAGCTGGGCTCAGTCATACTGTCACTGACAATAAATGAAGATGTGTACCCATGGGAGTCAGTCAAGCAAAAACTAAAGCAGTTGAAATTTATATCCTTACTACCCTGCTTATATTCTGTGAATCTCAAGCCTTTGCTGAAAGAAAATTGGTTAAAGCAAGAAAATTACCCTAGGACCCAGAACCATTGGGACTGTTACATGCTCGAAGGTGCTTGTTTGGAGTGATAGTCTGAACAAAATTACTGGAAAGAAAAGAAAAGAAATTCAGGCAATAAATAAGGTTTGCCCAAAGTTTAATATTCAAAGCTGACACGATACCACCCAATATGCTGAAAAGGCAATAGCTTGAAAAGACAAAAAGCATATCTGCAAATGCAGGCTGCCTCCCACAAAAATAAAACAGTAATTTTATGTATAGCCCTATGCTGTTACATGCTGAAAGAACAAATTAAGATACTCAGGTTTGATTGTGGAAAATGTCAAAGAAAATTAGCACACCATTCTCAAATCCCTTGTAAACTAGTGAAAGTGATCTCATGTGCACATACTGTATCTGAGTAGTGCTGTTTTCTGACTATGCTGGGTACAGGGCATTAGTTGGTGATGAGGTCCCTCTACTAAGCATGCTTCAAACTTCCACTGTACAGAATAATTTACTACCAAGCTCTATGCATATTTAAATAGTTCCATAGACACAGCTTCCCCTCAGAAATAAATACACCACCAAATTCAAAAATAAAGCCCTATGTGTAGCATAATAAAAGAAAAAAAAATACTCATTGCATGCAAAAATAAATGGAACTCAGAAAGTTAAAAACACTCTTGCTAAACTAAACGAGGAACTTGGGACTGTGATTAAATCAACCAAAGCCTGATATGAGGTAAAAATATAAACCCAGGTGAAAGATAACCACAAAGTATTTTTTAACTGTGCTAGAAATCTCATACAATGACTGGCACTACATTAACAAATGATATCACATACTTGGACCAGAGAATATAGCCAGTCTACTGGCCAACTAATTCAGATTGAACTTTATCTGACCAGTCTAACAACATTCTCACATAAAATACTTGCATCTATAACCCCCTCAAATCAGGGGTGTAGCTAGGATTTTCAAATTTGTACTCACAGCTCTCAAACTGCTACCCCCCCTCCCCAGCCAAGTTACGTCCATTCTCGTAATTCATGGTTCGCTCTTTTAGTGTCGATGAAGAGGCATTCGCTGTAATGCCTCTTCAGTAATATAATATAGATTCACTCAAATTCGGGTCCTTGAATTGAAAATGAACCTGAAAGTCAGTTCTTTGAAAAATGCAGCATGGTAGTTGGGGTAGAGGATTCATGCTTTTGTTTTCTGTAACTAAGGTACAGGTTTTGAGCTTGAGTAAATTACTAACCACCTAGCTACCCCTAACTAGAGTGTTTCATTCACACACACACACACACACACACACACACACACACCCCTACCTACCTCTTAGTGCAAGAAATATGGACAAAGCCTAAAAGAAGCAGGGACAGAAATTAAATAATGTTCTTGTGAACTTAGAAAGTTGCTAGAATAACAAGATTTGTGCTAGTATGAGAAAGTTGCTAGAATAACAGGATTTGTGCTAGTATGAATTTTTCTAAAGTACATGAAGTCTGAAACTCAAATGTTTGTCATTATTTAGTTCATACTTCAGTCTTCAATGATTTTCTAGAAAATCACAAAATGTATGAGGAACAGACAAAAAATATGGGGCAAAAATCTGCACATTCTGCAAAATTTGGACAGTTAAGAGGTATGCTACCTACCTCACACACACACACACACACACACACACACACACACACACACACACACACACACACACACACCTCTCAACCTCTAGAGCAACAAACTCATAAATAAAACTGAGGCAAAGGCCCAAAAATACGGACATTTTTTTAAAATATTGCTCTTATAAATTTAGAAAGATAATAGAATAGTAGTAGGTCTTGCATTAGTACGAATTTTCTGAAAGGTATGAAATCTGAAACTCAAATGTCTGCCATTATTTTCTAACTTCAGTCTTTAATGACTTGCCACTAATTTGCCAGAAAACTGCAATTTTATGAAAAACTGACCAAAAATGTGATGCAAAAATATAAAATTGCCAGACAATACAGCTGGGAACCTGTCAAAGAAGGGACACCATTTTAATATGAGCACAGTTAACTTGAGCAGCTGACAAAATTAGAGAATCTACATGCATTTCTGAAATAAAAGTAATGTATAACTCTGATCATTACAGTTATTTATAAAAGTAAACCCTCCACGTTTTCTTCCAAAATTGCTAATTTGCGGAGAGATTATTAGGGGGAGAGCAACATTTTGAGCCAAAATTGGGACAGTTGAGAGGTGTGGATATTCCTAATTCTATAAAGCGATTTATTTGCACATACCGCTCAACCTCTTAATACAGGAAATCTGGACAAGGCCAAATATATTGGGGGAACATACAAACAGTACTAAAAATTATTCCTAAATGATTTGCCAGAAAAGTTTTATTTTGCATTTTACAGCATGAACACCAATAAATATCTGTTGAACAAAGCAATGCAGTCTCACAATGAAACTAGACTTAGCATTAAAACTTCTCTGCCCTTGAAACTCACATTCATTGAGACAGCATTGAAACCCACATTCAAAGAAAATACATTTTGCCAGTGGCAGATAAAGATTAACTTTGGGCTGTTTTCAAATCATAGGCCCCTTGCACATGAAACATACACATGCTCTTTGATACACCTTCCATCATAAAAGTCTACTCAAACATCTACAGTCCACCAGTATCAGTAAATATGCACAATCTCTGAACTAGTAAAAGCCATCTACATAATTCCACATTAGAGAAATCTGTAACTAATGAAGAGGCTGCTGCTAGCAAACAACTTTATATTTCATGGTTTCATCTACAAATAATGTGCCTGTTACCCTTGAGGAATAAATTGCCTATGTTGCATTAAAAACAATGATATGCTAGTAATATTGCAATAGGGAATGGATGGCAAACTGATAACAGGTTCATAGTTGCTACTAGATATCTTCTCCAAAACAGGCTATAGCATCCACCCCCCTTTACAACACAGTACAGTATCAGCAATGCATCTAACTACTGTGGGAGAAGAACCCACAGCCTTCTGCATCAAAAGCAAGTATACTACCTGTTGTGCTATTAACAGTACAAGAAGAAGTATAAGCAGCACTAAACTTAAGTTCCCCTGCAGCTCTCAGCTACTTGTAAAATGTCGACACTCAGCTATATCTCTGAACTTTGCAGCACAAGAAATCCTGAAAAAGCCAACATTTATGGGGGAGGGGGCAAAATCCCAAAAAACAGGGACACATTTTAAACATTGCTTGTATAATTTTGGAAAGTTGCTAGAATAAAATGCTGCATTATCACCATGCATGTCTTGAAACCAGAACCATATACACTATAGACAGTGCAGCATACCACTATGCTAAATCAGCAATTTGAAAAATAGGAAGACAAACTTAATAGTAATAATTTAGATAGCTCTCAACCTCTTAGCACAAACAACCTGGACAAACAAAGCCAATAATGAGGGAATACAAGTTTAGTTCTCACTTCACACCTTAGCACAAACAGCCTGGACAAACAACAAAAATAATAATGGGAGAAATACAACTTCAGTTCTCACTTCTCACCATAGCTCACAACCATTATATAAGCAAATCTGAACAATGTTGAGAAATGGTGGTGGTTAGGGACTTTAGGCTCTTCTTACCCTAAAGCAAAGGTACAGGGTTTGAGCCTGAATACCTATAACCAGCAGGTGTATTATCTGGGGGGCATTTACACACACACACCATTTTCACTTTAGAAGCTCAAAGTACTGAAATATCGAAATTCAGTATTTCGAGCCCATAAAGTAGAATCCTGAAAAGAACAAAAACTCAGAAGCGCAAAATTCTAAATCTCGCATCGATTTTGAATTAGTGCTTCTGCTGTACACAAACACACACCTTCCTCCCCACACACAAACACAAGCTCTGTCCTACATAAAAGAAGGGGGCAAGCCCACCTGCACCCCCCCATGTGGGGGGCTGCACCCCCACAACCGCCCACTTAAATATTATAACTCTGAGGTCGCACTACATATAAAAACACAACAAATCACCACCACACAAGCTACATTTTCCTCACACACACATATCACAACAACAAAATACACTAACACACACCACAGCCCCTACCTAAAACCCTTAAAACACTTACCTGAATCCATAACCACAGCGAACCACCAGAAGCACTAATTCAAAATCTCTGGTATGCGAGGTTTTCAATTTTGTGCTTCTAAGTTTTCATTCTTTTCATGATTCCACTTTATGGGCACGAAATACTGAATTTCGATATTTCAGTATTTCGAGCTTCTAAAGTGAATATATATATATATATATATATATATATATATATATATATATATATATATATATATATATATAAAGCCCATAATGTTGACTGTTATTTTCTCAAATTTTCAAAACAAAAATAATGAAAATGAAAATCCAGAACCCTATAGTTTTCCCAGGGCAAGTAAATACTTGCCCAACATGGAGAAATATGCCATTTATGCCCTTTTGTCCATTGTAGTGTAATCAAAGAGTTGGTATATATATATATATATATATATATATATATATATATATATATATATATATATATATATATATATATAGTTATGTGGGGTGTGGGGGTGTAGCCCCCACCTAAGTTGGTTTCAGATAGTGCAGTATGTTTTGTGTACTTTTGGGCAAGTGTTTACTTGCCCTCGGAAAAATTATATGGTTCAGGATTTTCATTTTCATTATTTTCATCTTGAGAAAATAATGTTCTGTTTGACATATGGGCTTTTGGTAATTGAAAGTAGATCTATATATATATATATATATATATATATATATATATATATATATATATATATATATATATATATATATATATATATATACACACACACACATATATCACAATAATGTATTTTAGCTTGCTACTGTCTACCACATAAAGTGCAACCCACTGCAACCCCCTGCCCACTCAGACATGCACATGCACTTACTCTCTTTCTCTTTCACACACACACACATACACAAATGTTAACTGTATAAAAATAAAGAAATATATACAATCCTGTGAACTCCTGTGAACTGATTGACAGTGGTACTAGCACTATTGACTTGTAATGCCCTCAGCAAAAGAGATCATGAACCTGTAAATGGTCCATCTCCCAGATCCCTGCTTGTAAATGTTTCATCTCCAAAGCCCCTTCTTACACTTATCAAGGGTATCAGAACTTGTCATAGATTTGGGATGCATGGCTAGGCTTAAAAAGGCCCTTGTGGTAAGCTTGAAAAGACCTAATAATCTGGATCTCACAGCACTCTAAGTATTGTTTGATAAACATAAAATTAATTAAAACATGCATTCCTGTTCTTTTTCCATCACAGTCCATCTACAGGAATTATTTCCTCATTGATTCTAAGATAGCTTGAGCCAATGGGAAACAGCCTCCTCTCCACTTTGTTGAAAAGCTCAAACAGCCTACATTGAGGACACATCTCTGGCCACAGATATGGCAGTAATTACTGTACTAAGGAGTATCCATCTTATTCACTATTGTGGAATAGATACAGTACATGCAAAGACTGTTTAAAAAACAGCCCAGCTGAATAAATGGAGGAAGTCTTTCTTTTACAGAAACTACAACTCTTCTCTTCTGATTATATATGGAGTTGCAAGTCTCAAGAACAGAAAGTCAACTATTTTAAATCAGAATTCAACATAAAGCATTCTCAGAATAGATTTTCATTTGGCAGAGCTGTATCCCAATAGTCCTTTATCAAGAGACAACCTTGCAAAACATAGACAAAGGTAAGATTACCAGATATGCTGAAGGAAGAGAAAAACCAATGAACATCGTTTTTATAACATGTAGATTATTTTAGTTAAGAATGAGGAGCAAATCAAATGCAGTGCCTTGCTCACTGTAAGACCCTTACTATGTGAAAACAATAATAATGTTAAAACTGACTATTGTAATCTTAATAAAGTATTCAGCATTCCTAAGGCCTTGGTCAGCCAGTGGCAGCCTGTGGAAAATTATTACAACCTTGACTTAAGATATGTCACTTTGCATCTTTCTGAAAATGCCACAGAGGTTTTACTTTCAGATGGATAAGTCTATCATATCTGTACTGTGTCTATCCATCATTCTTTGGAAACAGTAAAATTGTTTCCTTGGAGACAGATTAATTTCCAATATGAGCCTATAAGTTGTCCAGATAAGTCAGTGATCTACTCTAGTAAACTAATACAAATAAATAAATAAAAATGTGTATGGCTCAGGATCTGATGTCACATTTAGTAAAAAGTTAAAATTGTAAAGGAAAGTTAGCTGGCAACCCAAGAATTTGACTGGGACTTTTATATACTCCAGTTTGATGAGTAATACAGGACACACACTCTAGAAAGGTGCCCTGCAGTCTTGTTCTGTAAGCATGCTAACATTGTCATCAAAGGTGTCTTTTCAGAATTTTTGAATAGGTACGAATACTCATCATCTTCAGAAATTACCAGATGTTAAGAGGGCAAACATTATGATTACCAATATGTGTGTTTTTCAGATGACTAGGTTATAATTTTTACCAACTTAAAACTTGTAATAATACTATTCTATATTTAATTTCATTGTTCCATTTACTGTGCGTTCTGCAGACAGTGTTCTCTTGATTCTTTTCAGAATTGTGATTCCTTGATTCATATTCATTGTATAAATAAATGCATTGTACATATAAAGTGCATAGTAATATTACTCCTGTTAGGGTAGCTGTTTAAGCCTTTACTACAAACCTACACAAGTGCAGGTAAGAAAGAAAAATGCTGTTGTTATTCCCTTGTTTACCTTAGCAATGGGTCACAGATCTGTTTTATACATATATATATATATATATATATATATATATATATATATATATATATATATATATATATATATATATAGATATATATACACACACACACACACACACACACACACACACACACACACACACACACACACACACCTTGAATAAGCGATCGTTCACATACAAAAAACTTGAATAAGCGATCGTTCACATACAAAAAACTGGAATAAGCGATCGTTCACACACAAAAACTTGAATAAGCGATCGTTCACACACAAAAACTGGAATAAGCGATCGTTCACACACAAAACTTGAATAAGCGATCGTTCACACACAAAAAACTTGAATAAGCGATCGTTCACACACAAAACTTGAATAAGCGATCATTCACACACAAAACTTGAATAAGCGATCGTTCACACACCCTTCACATAATAAACTTGAATAACACACAAATAGCCACTTGCGATCTTTCACTAAAGCCTTTGCATACACACTGTGCACTTACTTCGATTGCCTTCCAACTCAGATAATCCTGCTCTGGCCTTCCAACTCCAATAATTCTGCTCTTGCCTTCCAACTCCATTTGCTTCCAACTCCGATAATCCTGCTCTTGCCTTCCAACTCCATTTGCTTGCTTTGGTTCCCGCTCACAGCCAGCCAGCCGGACATGATGTGAGCTCACTTCCGACTGGCTAGTATCCTCCTTAAAGAGCCAGCACCTACTTAAAAAGGAAAGGGAGAAGAAATATGTACGTACGTTTTTTTTTTCAAAAATGCTACCCCCTTCTAAAAAAGTTGTACTGAAATCAGTATAGTGCGTACGCCTCCCAACGTCCCTGCCTCAAATCTCGCAACAATTTCTGAAGTTAGTACCCAAGGCTAACAACATAATGTCTATTGTGACTGGATAACATAGTAGAGTGCCTACTGGTTAGTCTGAAACCTGATATGTCGAACCCCCTACTAAGGCTTTTCAATACTAATCTAAAGGTTTTGTGCTGGATGAATGAAAGACTGCAACAGACATTCCCGTTCATGAAGGTGGGACTTCAATGGACCCAATGTATTCACTTTTGTAAGGAAATCCTTTTTTCTTTGTACATCTTCTATCTAAAGGTACATCATCCAGCCCCAGGCATATAATCGTTCCCTTCTACTTGGCACTCATTAGGTCAGTCACTGAGTATAATGCCCCTTTTGCTATGTACCTGTCCAAACACTTGTCACAAGTGGATGCATCTAATCCTCAAACATTTAG